>NW_028324222.1:195000-390000 GCF_054372755.1 Phalangium opilio
TTCCGTCGATTCGTGCTGGACTATTCCACTAGAAGGCGTAATGGCACAAGATCTGTGAAATTATTCACTTTTAAATAGAGAGTGAAAATGAAGCAAAAACAGATTTTTTTATCGATTCTATCTGTTCCGACTCTATATAGCCCCGAATGATTTCATATTACTTTGACATTTATTTCTATTTTCAAATTATCACCTACAAGCAATCGCATAACGCCCTGCCTTTTCGTAAAACCAAAATTCCTGTGGAACGCTCCATGTCGAATGAAATCTACCGCGTGATTTGATAAAATGCACAAGATGTCTTAATCGTGGCTCACGACATAGAGCATGCCACTTGCATTGTGCTAACAAGCAGGCAGGGCGTTATGGGATTGGTCAAAACAGCTGAATTTTCAGTGTGGAGTACGGCTCAATCGAAGAACCCCTTCGTGTGTGAGATGGGCTGAATGATTGGTGGTACCCCTACACGCGGCGAGTTAAACTCAACTATTACTAATCCCATGTTGAAACTCCAAGTTAAACAGCATCGCGCGCGGTCAATACTTGGGAGGGAGACAACGCGGGGCACCACATACCATTCACCCTATCACAAATGAAATCCGCTCATGAGGGAACTGCTCATGTGAAGGCTTCCCGTTAGCCGTATCTCCTTCAAAAAAACATAACCTACCATAATCTTACTTGGTTAGTTTAACACACCCTAGAATAGTCTTGAATGGTTTAACAAAACCAAGTCTCACCCTACCTGGTTTAACAAAAACTAACCAACTATAAAACCTTATCTGGATTTTATAAACCTAGCACAAACCTAGCTGGTTTTAGAAACACTAAAATAGCCTTACCTAAGTTTGCAAAGTATAACAACACCTAGCCTAGCCTTCAATGCTATAACCAAACCTGATAAGCCTAACCTTACATGATTTTAAAAACCCTATCCAAGCCTTACCTGCTTTAACCAAACCTGGCATAATCTTACCTGGTTTAACAAATCATGACATAACTAATAAAAAGTACAGACTGTTGCAGTTTTCGCACATATTTTACTATATTTCAAAAACTATTCAATCTAGCGCTCTGAAATAAAGTGCGTTATTTTAGTTTTGAATTCCTCCTTCATATTTAGTGTAGAACATGCTAATTGAGCACTTTATTATGGTGTCTGTGGTCTGACTGAGGAAATAGCAGATACAAATTAATATGGTCCAGGAACCCAGCAGGTCTATGACCAAAATTAATAAAAAAAAAAGCTTTCTTTGACGCCACTTTTGCTTGAATGTTTGTTCAAGGAGATATCTATTCTCCGTAGATATTTGCGTTAACTTTTTGATTTCAAGCGCGATGGAGGAATCTCTTGATGTCACAGTTTAGTGTCCAATAAATTTTCGATTTTTTATGCCTGAGTGTGTGTCGACCATTCGACTCGAAGATTTTTAGTGTTATATTTTAGACTGTAACAATTATTCTATTATTGGTAACAAAAAGAGTAAAAGAAATGCTACACATAGAAAGAGAAGCAGCTAAAAAATGTGACACTTTTAAAAATTGGCGAGATATAAACCAAACTTATGGAACTGAGGCTTAAAATACAACGAGGTGACCGACATACTTGTTTATAGTTTGAGGGGCGAAAATGTTTTGGCACCCGCCCACCATCACGTGATATCGGTAACCGCACGCTTTAAAAGCTTTGCGCGACCAGTTTGAAAACGGTTAGTAGTTTTGCAGTTTGCTCGCGCGGTAGCGCTCTGATTGAAAATAACGCCTTTTGCTACCTCAATCGTAAGCAAAAATGCGTTAGCTTTTTCTTGATTGAAAACGAGCCTTTACTTTCAAGATTTCTCCGAAACGCCTATTTTCACGTATCTAGATATTGCGATAAGTGTTGTGAAATAAAACAAAAATATTTTAATTAAAGCGGTGGTGCTAATTTTAATTCGCAACGTCAACCATGGTTTTCACGAAATTTAATTTGTAGACTCTTTTTTATATTGAGAACATGTAAATCCAGTGTTTGCTTAGAAATGCCACAACTCCTGGATAAAAGGGTCAAGTCTCTAATCCTCAAGGCTGGGAGGGGGCCGCCACACGCGTGTTTTTGTTATTCGCCGGTGCGTCTTTTAGAAATAATCACTAGGATTGGGATTTATGTCTGCAGCAATACGCTATGACAATATGGAGTGCAATTCAAGAGTCCACGGGATTCAGTCTCACTGAGTTAATGTTGGGCCGCGAAATTCGTTCGGCCTATAATTTAATTGCCCCTCAAATTTAGTTGCGCAAAAAGCTTTGGAAATTGCGTACGATAATATAAAAAAGGCTCAAGTTAGGCAGAAAGCCAACTGTGACAAACATAGAGATTTTGAATTAGATGAAGGAGAGTTAATTCTTAAGCGAACCCATCACCTATCCAACGCAGCTTCCAGTTTTGTTGGTAAGTTTGCGGAAACGAAAAAGTTACTCTTTGGAACGTACCATATTTCTCAACTAAAACCTTTCAAAGAGCGTAAGGAACTAGCCCTTCAGGATAACGATTTTGATGCGTCTCTGGCAGTAACTAGTGATAGTGAGCTATATGACTAAAAACTCCGTAGTGCTCCCTGCGGAATCCGTTTGTGATGACCCAGAGAACAATTTAGTATCCGAATATATTGCAAAGTCCCAAGCATAATCTAACATAGATGAGCCGGTTGACGATTCGCAACTAATTTTTAAAGGTAGATTGTTGCGACCCAGGGATCCCGTAACTGGAAAGGTCAAATCTAAAGTATGAATTATGGACCAGTTACTATATTATTTTTAAGCGCAATTTGGTTCTTATTTCGAAATCAATTTTTTTATGTAGTGCACTTGTATACATTGAGATATCTCCAATGTTATTTTTTCTAAATACACGCGTATAACCTTATGTTAATTTAACAATAAGCTTGTGGGCTTGCCATTTCCACGAAAATAAATAATTGTTCTCTCCCTGCAAAATTCTTTTCCGGCAAGATTTTTCTTTCAGGGAATGAAGGATTGACGGGATCCATGCGTGTTCGAATGCACCCTCAATGTCGAGCGAGAAAATAGTGGTATGTAGGCCTTCCTGGCGGTTGGTGCGAATGATGGAGTCCGCCGTGGAAAGCGCATGCGAAGTGGATTTTTCGGGGCGGAATCCGAATTGCCAGGGATCGAGGAGAGTTTTCGCGATTCAAGGTAGTGACTAAGTCGGCGCGTGACAAGTTTGTCTAAAATCTTACCTAGAGTTTCTATAAGACAGATTGGGCGATATGAGCGTGGAGACTGTGGATCACGGCCAGGTTTATTGATCAAGATGATCTTGGATTGTTTCCATGCTGTAGGGAAATACCCGATCTCCAAACAGCCATTGTTGAGGGAGCGAAATATATCGGGACGTAGCGAGTGGATTGTCAAGAGAATCTTCATCGGAATGGCTGAAAGGCCAGCTGCTCGGTGAGCGGGCATACCGTATGGCTATGGCATCTTCAATTTCAGCGTCCATAAAAAATAAATCGTCGTCAGTTGGTGGTGGTGTCGTAATCTGGTTAAGTATTTGCGAGTGACAGGGAAGATCAATGTCGAGCGAGTCCGGAAGAAAGAGCGTGTCCATGATCACCTCAATGGTCTCTTTTGCAGATGATGTCAGCGCACCACTACCAGTGCGCAAGGCCGAGAGAAGTATGGACGGTTTTAACTGTTTTGTGCA
Organism: Phalangium opilio; assembly: GCF_054372755.1. Taxonomy (NCBI): domain Eukaryota; kingdom Metazoa; phylum Arthropoda; class Arachnida; order Opiliones; family Phalangiidae; genus Phalangium; species Phalangium opilio. Next base: position 198,707 of record NW_028324222.1, read on the forward strand.
AATTTTATAAGGCAGAGTGAAGGGGTTGCCAACATCCACTGTAGAGCAAAAAGCCTTCCAGTAGGAGCGCTTGGCCTCGTGAATGTTTAACCTGAATTTAGCTGATTCCTGCTTGTGAACTAATCGATAATTGTTTTCAGGGTAGGGTCAGTGCAGCGTTGGAACCGCCTTCTCATAGCGATAACGCGGAGACGTTGATGATAGAGGTTGCTGGACCACCATGGGACTGACATGTGCTGGTGCTGCGTTTTTCTCTTTTGCAGGGTGGTTTCGCAGATAATGCGAAGTTTGTCGGTCAGTAATTTGACGAGCTCATCAATGCTCGTCGGAGTGTGTACCCAAAATACTGGAAAGTCCGCCATAGTAGAGGTGGTGGATGTGCGAAGGGTGGCAAAATCTATTTTTTTAACGCTATAACCGGGTTGGTAAGCAGATGGCGTGGGAGTCGCCGAAAAACGAAAGGACAGGCAGCGATGGTCGGAAAGTGTTTCGCCATCCAGGATTTGTCAATCCGGGATATTGTCCACTAGATCCAATGATGTGATGGTAAGGTCGATCCAGCTGACCCCTCGGCCTGCAAATGTGGGACCAAGGGTAGGATCATTATGGAGAAAATAGTCACGCACATGGACCAGATCGGAAGTTAAGAGGCCCCGATGATCCGTTGTAGGGGGAACCCCACAAGGCGTGTTTAGCGTTAAAATCACCTACAAGGAGCATTCGACGATCAGTAATCGTCGAATGCTCCTTGTAGGCGATTTAAGTGTTCAGTATATCCGTTAGCCTCGCCAAGAAAGCGGGATAGTCACAGGTAGGACTAGCGTATACACAAGTAGTGCGAAGAATTGTACTGCAGGAATGGAGCTCTACAGTAACTTAGTCACTACTAGCGTATACACAAGTAGTGCGAAGAATTGTACTGCAGGAATGGAGCTCTACAGTAACTTAGTCACTACTAGCGTGAAGAAGTAAAACATCCACGGCCAATTCAAGACAAGTCTGCCTAAGAAAGGCCGTAGCTGCAAGGCCGTGTCCGATGTTAAGTTGCAAAAATTTCAAGTTATGTTTGTTACTCATCAGAGGGGACTTGGTAATTTGTGCGAGACTTCCTCGATGAAATCTCTCGCTTGTATACTGGACTCGAAAGGTCTATGCTGGAGTGGCGCCTATCATGGTTCAGCCATGCACAGTATTGGCACGGGTGCAGTTAGAACACGACTTCACGGAAGAAGTGCAGTCCTTATAATGATGCTGCTCGCCGCATAGGGTGCAGGAAGCATGAGGAGCGGTGCATTGATATTTTGTGTCACCAATAAGTCCACAACGATAACAGCGAGGAATGGAAACGAATTCTCGAACGGGTTGGCGCGCCCAGCCTTCATTGACATTACTAAGTTTCTTAAGATGCTTGAATGCAAGAGGAGAGAACTCAAGCACCCAATGGGAAGTCCCTGGGCGTCATTTGATTGCAAATTTCATTTTAAGGTCTTTCGCTGGAAACGGGAGGGAAGTGTCAGCGGTGATATCAGACAGAACATTTCGCCGGAGAGGGAACTGTCCACACCAACGACCATGAGAGATGGTAAATTTAAAACAGGTGTCACCACGCGAATGGAGTCTTTGAGGTAATCTGTGTTTTTCAAAGCATCTTGAAGTTTAGATGTTTGATCAACATAGTGGCATTGTATAGCCACGCCCTTCTTGCCGCAGTTACGAACACTTGTTACATTTACTCCCAGAGATCTAAGTTGAATAGACCGTTGTACGGTTTGGCGAACAGCGTCCGAAGAGGTAAGCGTGTCAACATTGGGACATATATAAAGCGTAGTGGCTGGATCGAGAGTAGGGATTCTTGGAAGTTTTGGTGCTTTTTGAGGTTTAGGTTTAGGTTTAACATTGTTAGTGGCCGACTCTTTCGGGATAGTGTCAGGTACCGTACGAGCCCCGACAGCGTCCGCCGAGAGGGGAGGGCGGGGACGGGCACCGCGCCTGGCGACTGTAACCCAGGGGGCCTCCTCGGTAGGCTCAGTAACCGTAGGAGGAGGACCTGAATCCTGGACAGTTCGAAAAGATGCTAGGGTATCACGCAGAAGAGTTTGAGAGTTTCAAAGTTCCTCTCGGAGAGCCATTTTGTCATCCTTGAGGCGCTCTACTTCGTCAGTAAGCTCGGTAATCTGGCCGGAGTATTCTGTGGTAATATTGATCCTATGAAAAACATTAACTTGTAAAAAATGGGCCAAGCCTCACCTCGTGCCCTTTCCGCCGTAAAACGTTCTGACATCCCATGTAGAGCCAAGTCTGCCTTTTTGTTCTTATTCAATCGCCAATTGAACAATTATGTTATAAATTAAGTCCTTTTCCTAATTAATAACCAATATTCTTTGACTCTATCATTATTATACATCTTTGTTCGTATCAAAAATATCGTGACTTGGCAATCGCAAGTAAGTAATATTAAAAGGGAGTCTAGGGGATATTCACTAAATCGTCGCCGATTTCCCTCCTCTTTGTTAAAATAATCGAAGGGATGTTCACTATATCGTTTATGGTCGAGTGGATATGTACAAGTTTATAAGATGAGTCATGCATAACCCTATGTAAAGTTTATAAGGCGAGTTATGCATAACCCTATATATAAGTTTATAAGGCTAGTTATGCATAACCCTTTGTAAACGTTTATAAGGTAATTATATGCGATTGCCAAGTCACGATATTTTTGATACGAACAAAGATGTATAATAATGATAGAGTCAAAGAATATTGGTTATTAATTAGGAAAAGGACTTAATTTATAACATAATTGTTCAATTGGCGATTGAATAAGAACAAAAAGGCAGACTTGGCTCTACATGGGATCTCAGAACGTTTTACGGCGGAAAGGGCACGAGGCGAGGCTTGGCCCATTTTTTACAAGTTAATGTTTTTCATAGGATCTCACTTCTTTTTGTAGACCCTCTCGTTAGATTTCGGTAGTTATATTAAAACAAGACCCTCTCGTTGTACTTCGGTAGTTATATTAAAACAAGACCCTCTCGTTGTACTTCGTTTGCCAATATAATTGCTAACGCTTGTCCATATTTACGCTGAATTACCCCTTCCGACCCCTAGAGAATATACAAAAAAGATAGTACGCTATATCCTAATATAAGAATGTAGCATTAGTTACGACCTTTACGTCTTTTCAACAAGAACACACACTATTTCTGTTGAAAAGACGACAGCGCCATCTAGTTTCAAAATAAAGAACTAAAGAACAATTTTATAAAAATTTCGGGATGTTTTAATTTTTCTGTGCTTTATAAAATAAATGAAAGCGAAATCCTGAATTTTAAGTTTCTATCTACCCTAGAAGTACCTTAGAATTTTGATGATCGGTGAGTGAGTGAGTGAGTGACAAAATAAGGTAGATTTCACCTTCGATATTTCGAAAAGTATAAAGGGTAAGAACATGAAATTTGGAAACTATTACAAGGATTGACTGTCCTTGCGGCAAGCAAATTTTCAGACTTTTACCTATACCCATCATGAAGTTACAGTGGTATTAAAAGTACCGTGAGTTGCTTCGAGAAAAGGATGTCAGTGCTCGACTTGGCGGGGAGCACTGCCGTGCTCCCAGATTTGTTGGTAGAGAGTGGTTCTGAGGCGAATGAAAAAATTTCGGATTTTCGAGGCTTCGGTTTGTGTAAAGCGGGCATTTTGAGCTGACAGAGTACTTTCGAGCTCAAGTTCAAATTTACTGTATTTCTCCAGCAGTGGAGAAGCCGATACAGTGCTCGTGGTATTCGATAAAGTGGCCATCGGAGAAGATAATAAACCGAAGGAAGAGAGGTTCACTTCGTTTTTACTACTGTAAATATTCAAAGATTGACGAGCACTGGGTTTCGAGTCGGTGGTCGAAATCTTGTTAATTGTAGGCATGGTCAAAAGTATAGAGAGAAATCCGTCTTACCCGACAGTAGCTACCATATTTAAACCCGCCAGTTGCACGGTCTGGTCAACCGGGGATAGGTTGAAATGTCCCTCGGCCTTCGCGGCAGAGCCAGAACTTCCCAACGAATCATCCAGGCCTCCGTTCAGCTGGGCGAACCATGCTCCCGATTAATTCCGGGGCCCGGGGAATCCAACCCGGAGACTTCTTCCTGGGATCCTGGTTGGGCCTCTCCGACACCCCGAAGGTTGCCCCCCGAAGACCATGGGGGCTCACCTGTGCGGATATTATGGGCAGGGCAGCCGGAATCCGAAGAAACCGCCAAACTAGACATGCAGGGCACCCGCAGTGCCACAACCCCTGGGCGCATGCCGGCTCGACCAAAGCCGGCAGCCCGCGCGCTGGGGAAACCCCGGCCGTATAGGACTTCGGATCTAATACTAAACGGCCCTCTGCTTGTCCCAACCCTGGCATCCCTACGTACAAAAGGGAAACACAAAAACATCTTCACAAGTTTTAAACGGATCTTTGCCTTAGTCCGAAACCTCAACAGAGGACGGATACACTTAGTCTGGCACCTCCACGATGACCAACCGGCATAAGAAGCTCTACCGGCTACACTCATCGCTTCACAGGTGCACGCAAACCCCCGCCACCAGGACAAGGTGGTATCCATGGGGGGAGTAGATAGGGACAGTGTATGTTAGATTTATATTCCCCTGCACCGTTCGTGGAGAACACAACAGGGGTAAGAGAAAAGTTATGGTTATAAATACAAAGTTAAAGTTAAGAAAGAGGGGAAATCAATGGAAACAGCGGAGTTTTTTTAAGTACCAATTTGTATTTTTTTTGATGGAAAGTATAGTTTGATTGTTTCATATATATATATATTATCATTTTTTGTTTAAATAACTATAATTTTTTTGGTTGCAGAGCGTAAATAAATAGATAAAAAACAATTGAATAAATAAATAAATAAATAAATAAAGAAATAAATAAATAAATAGTCTTCAATTATTGTTATATGCAGAATTTATTAAATTTGTTCGCTATGCGAGAGTAAATGGAAACTTTTATTGATGAAAATATAGAGATTTTTAAGGCTGGAAACACCATTTGGGGATGATGCCAGCTCTGACAAAGTCAGTCCTGTATCGCGAGTGATGAAGCCCTCAGTTAAAGGACAGGAGGAGACGTAATGGGTGACGTCTGCTTGGATATGGCCGCAAGCACAATCGGGGCTTGGTAAATGGCCAAGTTTATATAAGTACAATGGAAATTTTCCATGATTGGTAAAAACTTGAGACAGATAATAGTCGGTTCCGGGCCCAGCCTCCGAGACAATGGGGAAGAAAGTGTGTTAGGCGACCCGTATCACCATTATCCCAGAGCTGCTGCCAATGACGAATTGAAGTTTTTGAAGCGAATCTTTGATGGAATTTCGAGAGCGAGGGAGGTCAACAAAAAGGCTAGAATGATTGGAAGCAGCTGATTTTGCCAGCAAATCAGCGCGTTCGTTCCCGACCGCGCCCACATGGGCCTTTGTCCATGTAACTCGGATAAGAGGGGGAGAATGTAGTGTTTCTTTTATTAGTTGGATGGCAGAGTGAGTGGTTGTGCGGTTTCGTAGAGACATAACAACGGAAAGACTGTCTGTGTATATAGTAGCTGAGGTATCCGGCTCGTGAACTTCAACCCAATGAACGGTTTGGGTTAAAGCTGTGAGCTCAGCGTCATAAATTGTGCTGTGTAAAGGAGACGAATTTCCCTGTAGAAAATTTCTTGTTGATCATAAAATACTACGAAAGCACACCCTACAGCGTCTTCCGACTTAGAACCATCAGTATAAACTTCCAAGCCGATACCAGAAGGTTCCAATATGGGACAAGGAAATGATAATTTTTTTGCAGGGTGAGTTGTAAACTTCGGGCGATCATACGCGTAGGGGAAACCCTCCAAGTGTAGATCGAGATGGATGGAAGGTATACGTAGATTGTAGCTTCAAAACAAGGAAGCTTCCTTACTAGCCGTGAGATGCACTGGGGCAATGCCCGTAAGCACCTGAAGAGCAGCAATAGAGGTTGTGCGGTAGGCCCGAGCTATACGGATAAGAAAGGTGCGTTGGATGGAGCTTAGTTTCCGGAGCATGGCAGAGTTGTTTTGTTCGCGGTACCACACACCAGCGGCATAAACTATTATTCTCTCGATAGCGGATTTATAAATTGCCTTGAGGGCCTGGCCGGGGACGCCCCAGATACTGCGGGCGATAAGGGCTACTTGTTGGGTGAGACCAGTGACTTTTTCGTGTATATGGTCAAGATGTTTTAGGTAAGACTGGTTCAAGGCAATTATAATGCCAAGGACGGAGAGCTCTGAAACACTCGGAATATTTGCACCGTTAATCCGGTAATTTGGCGGGCGGTAGAATGTTATGCCTATTGATTTACTTGAAGAGAAGGAGAGTTTATTACGAACACTCCATCCCTCCAGGAGAGAAAGCAAAGCAACGGCGTTAGTTTGAAGCGTACCGCTGGACGTAGCCCAGATGATGTTTAGTAAGTCATCGACAAAAGATTGGATGTCTGTGCCTAAGGGAATTGGTAAGTCAAAAACTGAGTCGCACGCGACACTCCACAGAACAGGACCCAAACAAGATCCTTGCGGGACACCGCGGGCGAGCTTTTTCGTCAGCGTGATGTTAGGAGTGGATATAATAGCTGAACGTTGGTCCAGATTAGTGGTCGGCATTTGGATAGGATAATATCTGTTTGTTTTATCTTTATTCATAATTTGAAATTATCCACGGGAAGTCTATGATTAATGCAAGGTAATCACGAATAATTATCTGATTATTATCCATTAATAACTGATTAACCAAAATTCTGTGGATTATCTTGTCCAAACGCCGAACACTAGTCCAGATAACTCCGCAGAGTAAGATTTTTGGGCAGTTTTTCCTTTTTAGGGAGAAAAGAATGGCGGGAATCCAATTATTATCGAACGCCCCTTCGATGTCAAGAGATATGAGGGACGTGTGCATCCTCTCAGATTGGTTTTCTTCGATGATGGAATCGGCGCGAAACAAGTCGTGTGTGGTGGACTTGCCCGAGCGAAACCCAAAATGACGTTTGTGGACAAGACTGTTGGACTCAAGAAAGTAGCTAAGGCGTTCAGTAAGTAGTTTATCTAAGACCTTCCCTAGAGACTCAGGTAAGCATATGGGACGGTAGGATCTCGGATTTGAAGGATCCCGGTCTGGCTTGTTCAGAAGAAGAAGCTTAGAAGCTTTCCATGCCACTGGAAAGTATTGGAGCGGCAAGCAGCTATTGTATAAATTCAAGAGAACTGACGGGTTGGCTATATGAACCTGTTTGATGACTTCAATCGGAATGGCGCTGACTCCAACAGCGCGATTAGGCGGAAGGTTGGAGAGAACTTCCGCAAGCTCGTCCAGTGAAAGAGGTAAGTCATTCGCGCTGTTTGGCGGGTCCATGACAGAGTTTCGAACGTCAACGTGATACGAAAGATCTTCAGTTGGGTCATCAGGGAGGAACAGAGCACCAGTAATTGCTGTTAAAGTATCATCAACTGTGGTGGTAAGGCTACCATCAGGAAGACTAGCGCAAGATAGTATAGAGGGGCGATGCAACCTGCGTGTACAGATCTTATACGGGATTGAGAATGGATCAGCAACATCACCTCGGAGCAAAACGATTGCCACGAAATGAGTTTGGCTTTTTTTGATTGCTAGTTTGAAACGGGCCGATTCAAGTTTAAAGACAGTGAGGTATTGGGGGCGCAGAAAAGGGTTCTTGCAAAGTTGAAAACGGCGACGAAGCGCATTGACCTTCTTGCGTTGTGTGTGTAAAGCGGGCGACCACCAAGGGACTGTTTTGTAAGCAGGCTTTGAGGATTTTTTCTTAAGATTTGTGAAACACAGATGAGTAAGACAGTCAGTGAGAGAGGTAACGAACGAGTCTACTTCCGCGGGAGTTGACAAGAGAACCCCGTCTAGACTCTCTAGAGCCGCTGAGGCCTCAGTCTGGAAGTGTGGCCAATCAACATTTCGAATATTATAACCAGCATTGTAGTGGTTGGTTGTAGGAGTGGAGTGGAAGGAGTAACAAATTAATCGGTGGTCGGACCATGAAACATCGTCCAGTATGCACCAGTCAGAGAAACGATCAGCGGTATCCAAACTGGTAAGCGTCAGGTCAATGTAGCTTTTGCCATGGCCGTCAAATGTTTGGCCACAGGTGGGATCATTATGAACGTAAAAATTTGAGCCGTTAATGAAGTCAACATTAGAATGACCTCTTGGATCTGACGTAGGAGATCCCCAGAGGACATGCTGAGCATTGAAATCGCCACCGATGAGCATGTTGCCCCGCCCATAATCGGCGATAATGGTAGACATGCCATGCAGGAATTGATCGTAATTGCATGTAGGGGTAGCGTAGAGTAGATAGGGACATTGTTTGTGTTTTTATATACCCCTGCACCGTACTATGTACACAACAGTGGTAAAGATATGGACCACCTGGACGTAATGGCAAGAGCGGTGTGGAAATGAGATGAAGCGAATAAGATATTTGGCTAGGTAAGAAAATTACTAGCAGAGCTATGATATGTATCTAATGATAAGCGAGAAATTAGGATAATAAAAATATGGATGATATGCCAAGGGAACGGACTAGGCGTAAGATGGCTGATTAATAAATAGATGAGAAGATTTAGAAAAATAATGATATAAGACTAAGGTTATGGAACCGTAACCTGTATTCAGTAAATAGAGTATTGTAGGTACTTGTAAGTGCTTGTAGGTACTTGTGGGTGCTTGTAGGTACTTGTGGGTGCTTGTAGGTACTTATGGTTGCTTGTGGGTACTTATGGTTGCTTGTGGGTACTTATGGTTGCTTGTGGGTACTTATGGTTGCTTGTGGGTACTTGTGAGTGCTTGTGGGTACTTGTGAGTGCTTGTGGGTACTTGTGAGTGCTTGTAGGTACTTGTGAGTGCTTGTAGGTACTTGTGGGTGCTTGTAGGTACTTGTAAGTGCTTGTAGGTACTTCTGGGTGCTTGTAGGTACTTGTGGGTGCTTGTAGGTACTTGTGGGTACTTGCCCCGGGTACTTGTGGGGGCTTGTAGGTACTAGTGGGTACTTGCCCCGGGTACTTGTGGGGGCTTGTAGGTACTAGAGGGTAGTAGTGCGTACTTGTAGGTACTTGTGGATGCTTGTAGGTACTTGAAGGTACTTGTGGGTGCTTGTAGATACTCGTGGGTACTAGTGGGTGCTTGTAGGTACTTGTGGGCACTTGTAGGTACTTGTGGTTACTTGTAGGTACTTGTGCGAAGTATATGGGGAAAAGCATGGAGATCTCAGGGAAATTTGTTTTCCAAAAGTTGTATGAACCTTGTTATGGAATATATCTTATAAACTTATGGTTTTAGTTAAATAAAGTTCTTCCAAGAAGCGATATCTAGTTTACGAGGAAGAAGGTATAAGATGGCTAAGTATTCGCGCGCCATAGTCCGAGTCACACTTTCAAAATACAAGGGGGACGTAAAAGGAGGCCGGGCTATTTCGCCTCTCCTCAGTCGGAAAATACGTAGTTTTCGTCATTCGCGTCGCGTTTACGTGAGTTTTCTGGTCCGTGACCAAATAAGGATTTTTTAAACAGGACATTAGGCCAGCGACTTTCCTGACTTGGAATAAATAAACTGGTCCATGACCATTGACCAGAGCACGTCGTCTGCTAAACTAAAGAAGTGGATAATTAATTAGAATTTTAATGTGTGGAGTCTGGTTACCCTTGAACTTTCTTAGTAGTCTCGTGGACCACTGACCCTCCTCCGATTTAATTTTTGAACTGGACCAGGCAATTTTTAAAATGGTCATTTGCCCTGTGTCACCGCCTTATTTCCCACGCTGGCGCGAGTTGCTTTGCGTTGTCGAGCGCGTGATGGAGTCGGCTATGCCTGGAGTCCCAACCTTGAAGGAGAGAGGAATGGAGTGGAAACCCCCATACGTATAGCGTCGCCTGTGTACCCCAACCTACGGCACCACAGTCCTCCCAGCATCCTCAGCGGTTAGGTAGGGTCGTACTGGACGAAATTGTAAAGGGCGCTCCCTCTATCTTCAAAATATAAAACTAGTTCTCATACAAATAGAATGGCGCTACGCGGCAGCACTTAGCAATCGCTTAGCGAAGGGTAGGGGCGTGCGCGAGGTACATTGGGAGAGATAGGTGCTGCAGGTCGCCCATCATCATTTCCAATCCATCTCAACTTCCTTATCCCTGTCCCAACCTCCGCGACTTCCAACCACTAGCATAGCCCACTCGATCGCGCTCTCTTTTCCCCGGCTACATATTTTGAAGATGGCACTTTTTAGGCGTATTAACAATCTAGGATCATCTTTTTGAACTTTTAGGGTAGCCCTGACTATATTTTGTTTAAGGTTTTAAGCTTAAAATCAAAAAGACGTTAGTTTATGCTACAAAATAGTTTGAAATTGACAATCTCGGATCGTCTTTGTGAAGTTTTAAGGATATCCGAATTTCATATTGGGCTTATGACAATTTTGAGCTAAATGTTAAACGGACATAAATCAGCATTTTTAAAAATTTTGAAAATTGTCAATTTGGTCCTATTTCTGGAATTTTTAGGGGGGCGCCTCGCGTTTCAATAAATGATTGTAAAAAATTGTATTATGTTAATTACAATAAGAATACAAAGTTTTAATGATATACGTTTTTTTCCGAAGTATCATTATAAATAAATGTCTGATTGAGCTAAAGTTATGGCCCCCTTTATACATGTTTCTGCTTAGTGCAGATTTTGAAAATGTAAAACAGTTTCTTAACATTCCTAATTAAAATGAAGACTGAAGGAACAGATATTAATCAAAAATGTCTTGATTAGAATCAAGACCTAAAAAGTATCGATAAGACTGAGGTTATCACTTGTCTGAAGGATCAGATATTAATTTTTCTTTTTAATTGAAACTTAAATGCATGGTTAAGAAAAAACAACGTTCCATTACCGTTTACCGTTGAAATAAATTATTTTACTGGTAATCAATTTCAAAAATTTACTTATCTCGGCTTTTCGACCACAATTCCATTCCCCGAAAACATTTTATCATTACATTAATTACTTTTGGGAAATAACGTGTCAAAAAAACCTATAAAACAATAAAAAACTGTAAAAGCGGTCTGTTTTGCCTTGACAACAACCTTTTAAAAGTTGAAAGGACTATATAACCATTTCGAGACTAACAGGACCTGAGCAAACTATAGCATAACCTGCTACTAGTATTGATGTAAACTGGAGTTGAAATTTCATCATGTGCGACCTGAGGCCCTGAAACTCTCCCATAGTCCCCAGTGTGTGTAGAACATAATTTTTCGCTGTTATCTGCCAAAATCAATCTTTCTTCCCCTTCATCGCGGTAGTCAGTTGTGTGGATGCAAATGACACTGCAATGAAGGGTGATTCATGGGCTAGAATATATGTATCTTTGAAGGATTTATACGAAAGTTACATAAATCTAGCCCATGAATTAAAGTTGGTCTCTTTTCAGGCAATGCCCGAAAAAGACAGTTGGAAAAAATTAAAGTTGGTGCCTTTTCCGTTGGAAAATTGAGTTTGGTCTTTTCTCACCCAACAAAAGCGGCACGAGTTAAAGCAAGACATCTTTAGTTGGACTTTTAAGAGCATAGCTGAGCAACTGATAACTTTCTCCGCGAAACACAGAGCTTATATACTAAATGACCGAGAGCAGATTTAATATTAAACAAGTTCTCTAGATAAAAAAATTTATTTTTTAAGGACCACACCCTGTCGACCACACCCTGAAACGTACTATTAAAGCCCAACGTCTTATATAATAACCGCTTGAAAACAGGTTGAAACCGGCTCAATCTAACCAGGGCGTTGTCTTTTTTATCAGAATCGGGTAAGGTCGATTACCTAGCTACGTAGATTTTTCAAGGGTAACGACTTTAAAAGATTAAGAATTTTTAAAGTTTTTTTGATGAAGATAAACGGCGTGTATTTTAAGATCGTCCATAGCTCAGTGGTTAAAGGCAGGGTCTACTAATGTAATGCCCAAAAAGGTGGCGAGTTCAAATCCCGGCCAGTCTACCGAGCTATGGACGATCTTTTTATGTATAAAATAAGGTTTGTTTAAGAAGTTGGGGTTAGTTGATAAACAGACGTTAGTCATGAATGACGACTTTTTTTTAACTTTAGCGTCTAATACGTGTCTAGATATATACCCAAACAATACCCAATCAAGTTTTAAAAATTATTTGCATCAACCTCTTAACTTGACTAGCGATTATGAAGTTGGGCTGGCAGAAATCATATTTCCAAATCATTGGGTGAATATAAGCGAAGAGTTTAACAAGTTTGAAATTCAGGTTGTAAGTGACCCAAACCGTGACAACTATGCAGCTGTTAGAGAGCCTGTTGAATATCAAAAAATAGAGATACCTGTCAATCGTTATACCAAGACCAAAGAGTACGAACTGCCCCAAAATTTTGTCGAGCTGTTAAATGATGATGTAAACAGTCATCCGTATTTAAAAGGCAAATTATCTTTTAAATTAGTGAATAAATATAAAGACGGGGCCCTGGGAAAACAGTTAGATACAAACTTTCCCGTTTACCTGCAAGTTTTAGGAGAGGAAAACATACGGTTCAAAATACCAGCTGATTCCCCCTTGACCACGCTATTTGAATTTAAAGAGAATAATTACGAAGATGTTCCCTATATATCCAAATATCCTGTATCAAAGCATGCTAAAAATATAAGTTTAAATTACACTCATAATTACGTGGAAATCGAAATTGATAATGTTGGAGATAGTTTTAAAAAAAAATTTGATTACAAGTACATTCCCAAAGCCGCCATTAAACGTAAAACAAGCCACGAGGTTCCGCCAATAAGAAAAAAGCCCCAGCCGGAATATAAACCTGTACCGCCATCTATACCTATTTTACCGCGAACTACGCCTTTTCTCCCGATACCTATTGCTACGACTGAACCCGTAGTATTTGTACAACCACAGCCATCCAAAATAACCCCTCCCGCACCACCACCACCCAAAATAACTATTCCAAAACAAACCTCTCCAAAGCCTTATTATCCAACATATTCAGGGCCTGACCCCTCTAAAACGCCAGCTTCAGGTAAACAGTTACCTCCAACTTCGACTAAACCAATACCTCCAAGTTCAAATAAACCGATACCTCCAAGTTCGGATAAACTAATACCTCCGAGCTCAACTAATTCAGCCGCTACTACAACAATTAATTCAACATCTACCACAACAACTAAACCAACATCTACTACAACAACAACAACTAGGCCAACTCCGTCTACTTCAGATCCCTTAAAGATTCTGACTACAGAGCCACCAAAGGCTGAATTACCAAAGCCAAAGCCGGAGCCAACGAAGTCCGAACTACCAAAACCAAAGGCTGAATTACCGAAGCCAAAGCCGGAGCCAACGAAGTCCGAACTACCAAAACCAAAGGCTGAATTACCGAAGCCAAAGCCGGAGCCAACGAAGTCCGAACTACCAAAACCAAAGGCTGAATTACCGAAGCCAAAGCCGGAGCCAGATCCTCTGAAACTTCCGGATCCCCCCAAAATTCCAGCTCCGGACCCATATAAGCCTGATCTATCAAAACAAGAGGCCCCGAAACCCTCTACCTTCGAGCCACTGACGCCGACCCCCTCGCCAACGGAGGTTGAAGAAATATATATATTTCCAGACCCCCCAAAACCTGACTTACCGAAGCCCGACTCACCGAAACCCGAATTACCGAACCCCGACCTATCGAAACCCGACCTATCCAAGCCTGATCTCTCAAAATCTCCAGACTCTACAACATCCTCTACTTTTGAGCTACCCGTATTACCGACCCCCTCCCCACCAGCGATTGATGAAAAACCCTTGTTTCCGCAGCCGGTTGATCCGCCAAAGAAAAAACCAGAGCCAACTATCTCTGAAAAGCCTAAGCAAATTAACCCCGAAGATTATGATAACTATAAGATATTGTTCTTACCGCAAACTTTTAGAGCCAGTAAAACGCCAGAGAAAAACGCCGAAGGGCTTTATAAAGCCGTAACGCGTACTTTAGAAAAATTAGTATTTAAAAAAATTGAAGTAACATATCACACTATAGATAATCGGGGTGATGCTATCATGTATAATTTTAAAACACCGGAATGGGTGGAAATTAAATTTTCTCCCCAATTAGCTAAATTGTTTGATCTTGACCCCAATAAATACTACACAGGACGCAATCAATCTGGTCCTTTGAGGATGACGGTACAAGAATATACCATAAACGAAAACAATGCATATCTAGAATATCGAGTTAATAGAACCATAATGCGCTATACCCCCTGGGAAGAACCGTGGCTTTATTTCTTTTTTAAAATGTCAAGCGAGTTTAGATCGACAGATGATTATAAGATTTACGAAGATATTGCCGAAAACCTCCAAATAACGGCGCGCAATTTTGACCCTTTAAGATTGCAAAAGGCCGAATTTAGCGTTATTAAACAAGGAGCGGAGCATTATTTTAGAGTCCATTGTCCGGCAAAAATTGAAATGCTCTTCCCAAAAGAATTGCGTGATATATTAAATTTAGAAGCTGAATACGTTGGTGGGACGTTTCTATCCACTAAACCTTTAGAGCGTAATTTTACACATTTCAAAACAACTAATGACACATTTGTCAATTATCGCGTTCATGACTCGCTAATGTATCTATTTACTAGGACTAATTTTACAAAAATTAAAATACCCGCGGGCGAATATACCTGCGATTTGACGGCGACCGGGGCCGTAATTCCCTTCTCTTTACATTTAAAAATTATAAATCAGTTATTGGGTGTTCAAAAATATATGCCTCGCCAGTATTTTAAAATGTACATTCTCAAAACGGAAACGGAAAATAGATACTATGTTCGTCTCGAAATAGAGCCAGGTGTTCGCGTATCAGTAGCTGGTCCAATGGCCAAGTTATTTAACATTCCCGAAGAGGGAGAATTTTTTCAACACAGTCACTCGGGAGTAGCTTTGGTAAATCCCCGATTAAGATCAATGACATTGACAGATAATAATAATTTTTGGACTAGCGAATACGATGTGGATAGATTTCCAGAAGATCCCGACTATGCTGACCAGCCGTATTTACCCGGGTCTCAAGCCAGACGAGTTGATAATTTCGCGTGCGAGATACCTCCCGGGGTATATTATCATATTAGCGATGTTTTAAGTGCTATGAGCGAAGCCATGTCACCGACGCATAGAAAAAGTCTAAAATTTACGCAGAATGTAGACGGAACCGTGACGGTTTCAAAACTGAACGATACGGTCTCAATTTTGTTTCCCAAAACAACACCCGGGAGGGGGCTGGGGAGACTGCTAGGCTTTAGTGCCAATCAATTAGATCGGTATCTTAATAACGAGACTTCGGAGTATCCCGCGGATATCATGAGAGGCGTCGATGCCATGTTTGTTTATACCAATATTATCCGTCAACAAGTAGTGGGTGGTCAAGCCCCCCTGCTACGTTTTATAAAAATGCCGGCTTTTTCGCTGCTAGACGAAGAGAACCAGGAAATATTTAATAATATCGACTTTTATCCAATTTCAACCAGCGATATACAAGAAATTGAAATTGAATTGAAATCCGATTACGAGGAAAATATCCCGTTTAATTTGGGCAAAGTATATATTAAACTGTTTTTTAGGCGTCGACGTCAATAGAACAGGAGCAATGGTGCCTAACAGATACACTCTGTATTTCCAAAGAGGATCGTCCCTTCCGGCTTTACACGCAAACGTTTTCCAATCGGGGGATCGTTTTAGTGTTGGCGGCATCTTTAATTCTTTATTGCGCAAAATTACGCCCTTTATTAGGCCGGCCATTAGTACTTTAGCATCCGAAGCTGTTGGGTTAACGAGTAGAGTAATTAGCGATGCCCAAAACCCCGGAATATCACCTCGAGAATCGATTAAACGAAATGTCAAACAATCAATAAATTCCCTACTACATAAAGGCGTGGACCGGTTCGTCAACACTCAAAGCGGGACGGGCCGAAAACGAAAGAGGACTGCTAAAACAAGCCGGAGCAAACGTGTTAAGCAACGCACTAAACGCGATTTTCTAGACTAAACATGTCGACCTACGAAAGTGTTCTTTCCGACTTTGAAGTATTTGAAAAGCCAGTGGTGAATAATAATATTGTTGGGACTAAAACGACTGCTCATTATCCCATTGCCCCCCTAACTAATGCTAAATATATAGAATTTATTATTCCTCCCTCTAACAATTATCATGATTTGACTAAAACTCTTTTGAGATTAAAATTTCGCGTTTTACACGAGGACGGCACGGTCGTTCCAGATGCGGAAAAGAAAGTTTCGGTAACAAATTTAATAATTGCCTCGCTATTTTGTCAAGTAGAATTATTTCTCAATGGCGTCGCTGTCCAGCAACCGAATAATATGTACCCATATATGGCCTATTTTAAAATACTTTTAAATTATGGACAAACGGCTGCCAATTCCTGGTTAACTTCTATGTTATATTATTTGGATACCATTATCGATCCGGCGACGGCTTTAGAAGACGCCAATATTAACAAAAAAGATAATGGTATTGGTCGTCGCGCTAAACGCGTGGCACAATCAAAGACGTGCGATGTAATTGGCGAATTATTTTTGGATATGTTCAAAACGCCCAAATTCTTCCTAGATAATATCGAGGTGCGAATTAGACTTCATCGAAGCTCCACGGATTTCGCTATTATTCACAATGAAACGGGCAAAAAGTATAAGATTGATTTAACGGAATGCACCTTGTTTACGCGCGAAATTGAGGTTAATCCCGAACTGCAACTAGCTCACGCTCAGATGTTAAACTCGGGAATAAACGCTCGCTACGAAGTAAACTCTATTGTTATGAAAAATTTCTTAATAACCACCGGAACGCAAGATTTTATTAGGGACAGCTTGTTTACGGGGCAATTACCCTCGCGAACTGTCGTGGCTTTCGTTACTAATAAAAAATTTGTAGGGGAAGGAACTTCTAACCCCCTGGATCTCCAACACTTCAAACTCGATTTCATGCAATTCTCTTTAAATTCGCAAAATTATCCCGATATCCCCTTTACGCCTAATTTTGCCGACGACCAGTACGTTAGATGTTACAATTCTTTATTCGAGGGTCTCGAGATATTAGGTCTTGACCGAGGAAATATAATTTCTTACGATTTATATAAGAAGGGCTTTTTTGTCGTTGTTTTTGATTTGAGTAGAGAACATCTCGCTTCGTTAGGTCTAAATTCCATGCCTCAGACTGGTAACTTGCGATTATCGTTAAGATTTAGCTCTCCGCTAACCGAAAACGTCACGTGCATTGTCATGGCCGAATTTCCAAACAACCAATTAATAATATCTAAAAACAGAGAAATTATTTATAATCACCCCAACGTATAAAAGACTAAAACTTTATAAATACAATATCAGTCGCGAGCCAATATGCACCAAGTACACACGGTCACGCCAAAGCTCGACATTTGCGTCATTGAATCGATTGAACCTAAAATATTAATTCAAAGATCGGATACGCGTACAAAAACTATATTAAAACCTAACGCCTGGTACGCATTGTTTCGGTTTCAAAATGAACTCACGTCCTTTTTTGACGGAAAAATACCTCGCTATCATATTTGGTTGCCCGTCAAAGAGCGCATCAAGCTGGAATGCTTCGTCAACTCGAAAGATGAACGTCTAATCGATCTTCGATACTATGAACGAGGCAGCGGCAGTCGTTATTTCCTCAACTTTAGCACCAGCGAAGGATTCAGCCTGAACAAAACAGGATGGCAGACATTGATCGACTTAAAGCCATTGATTGACGAGGATCTCAAGGCTAAAGGGATAGCTGTCTGTCGCATGCGCGAATTAATTTTAAACGAGCTCACTACCACTTTGTTTGACGTCACTTCCACTTGCGCCAACGTCGAGTGTCGAAAACAAATATGCCACTCTCAAAGCTGCTCGGAATTTGACACAAATTTCAGCGATCGAGTCGAACGTAATTTGCACGAAGCGCTGCCTCAACTGGATCGTGAGAAAATTTTGCATCAATTTGAGACCGAACACGGATGGATCGAGGATCAAGAGGATATTTACGCTTATTTTGTTAACAGTTTTGCCGATTTAAAGAATGCCTTGATTTATGGCTATTAAGATAAATGTACTGATATATCGTATTTGTTTAACTGATATTGTTTTTATAAAATACCTTTGCGTGTATTAAATAAAGTTGTTTATTGGTAAACCATTTAGTCGTTATTTATACTTGTTAAGACATGGACGCTAAAATTAGAAAAATTTATTACGACATGGCTAATCCGGCCGCCTATGGGTCGCTAGCCAGATTACAAAAGGCCTTACCGGACGTGCCAAAAGCAAAATTAATCGCCTTTCTCGAGAAACAACCTGCCTACACGAAACATCGATTTCGACGTTTCCGATTCAAAACTAACCAGGTGTACGCCTCGACTATCGATGACGTTGTTCAAGCTGATTTGTTGGATCTACCGAAATTAAAACGTTTTAATAAAAATGTTCGCTATGTTTTGTGCGTCATTGACGTCTTAAGCCGCTACGGATGGACAGTACCTCTTAGAAACAAAACATCTGGCGAGGTTATCGAGGCTTTTAAAAAAATATTTCGAGAGAGGATCCCTTTAAAAATATACACGGACTACGGTGGGGAATTTAGTTCGCGCAACTTTGACTCCTTCTTGAAACGGCACAATGTGCAAATACATTTTGCCCGGAGTCAGCATAAGGCCAGTCTCGCGGAACGCTTTATTAGAACAATTAAGGAACAAATTGCCCGGGTTATTACGGCCACAGGGAATAAAAATTACGTTAAATATTTACCTTTAATTACTAAAGCTTATAATGAACGGGTTCATTCAACTACTGGAATTGCACCGGTTCATGTTAATATAGATAACGAATCAATCATTTGGAATAAACTGTACGGGAAATCAAACGGTCTTACTCGATACGCACCGAGGCTTAAAGTTGGCGACTACGTGCGTCTCTCTATAGCTAGTAGAGTATTTAGAAAAACCAGCTCGGGAGGCACCTTTACTGACGAAATATTTCGAGTTGTTGACGTCATACCCAGGTCACCACCCGTCTATCGCGTAGCGGATTTAAAGGGGGAGCAAATTTTGGGTGTTTTTTACAGCGCCGAATTACAAAAAGTCTCGTTACCCGAGACGGGTCTTGTCAAGAATAAATTATGAACACTTCGCAAATAAACGCTCTTTTAACTTGCGACAAAAGAACGCGACCCTACTATTTAGGATGCTTCCCAGTAGACAGACTCCCAGAACGGCCAAAAAGGTCCAAATTTTGCTTTATATTCAATAATGAAGCAGCTGGAGAGGCTGGAGAACATTGGATAGCGTGCTTTTCTAACAATGACACGGTGGAAATGTTTTGCACTTACGGAAATTCGCCGCGATACTATAAAGTTAATTTAAAACGATACGGGAAACGAGTTGTTTACAATAAACAACAAATTCAACATCCATTTTTTCAACTGTGCGGCATCCATTGCTGTTTATACCTAGCACTCCGCTGTCAGGGCGTGGCTAGAAAGACGATATTAGACGCCATCTATGACCAGAATCTTAAACTTAACGACTATGTCGCTTTATTATATTTATCTTTACATTTAAAAAAACATGTACACAGATATTGTTCGCAATAAAACAATTTTTTATTTGTCTAAATATTACATTTTTTTATTAATCAATATCACGCCATATATTATGCCTCTTTCTCCTCTCGTTAGATGGAACCAGCGGTCCTAAGTTTTGAAGTTCGTCTTTCTTTTTCCGAGGTTTTTTCTTTTTTTTCTTGTTCTTCTGTTTAGCGGAGGCCGTCTCAAACAGGTTTTCCAAGTCCGTTAAATTGTCCCCGTTTTCCTCCGCTAAATTCTCTTGTTCATCGACAATTTCCTCTTGTAAATCGTCGTCACGATTTGCATAACCGACAGCTCCTTCTTCTAGCTCTCTTTTTGGCGTGAAAAATGTGTTTTGCAAATGATTTGCAAGAACTTCGGCTTGCCGTTTCACCATATCTCCAACATAGGTCGGCCCATATTGCTGGTAAAAATCTTCTCGTGTTGGTGTCCCCGCAGCCGTTTCGCTTTTTAAAACTTTTTGCCGAGGCTCGGTTCGTTTAGGCGTAGTAAAAGAACTGCCCGAAGCGCTTGTTGTCGGTGATGACGTGGCATAGCTCGGCCATGACAATTGTTTTTTTCGTGGGGGCATTTTAGGGGTGACCGGTAATGGCGGCGTGGGGACATTTGGCATTGTTTGTGTTACGACTTCAAATTTAGGTAAAGGAATTTGTTTCTCGATACTTAAATATTTCTTAAAAGCGTCTAAATATTTATATAATTTATCGTAGGCATTCAATGGCGATTTTAAAATATCCTCAATCTCTCGGTCCAAAGCAGAGTGTTCTTGGGCAGCTGTTGAAGTTACTGCGCTAGCGGGCACAAGAACCATTTGTTTCATAGTTTAGCAGCTATGGCTTGGACAATTGAAGGCAAGATTGCGGCAAGCAACGTCGTAAGAAAACCACCTGATTGCTGCAACAACAGCTTTTTTTTGCTTTTCTGCGACAAGGTACTTGATCCGAGTTGTCTAATAATTTTCTTGTACTTTGCTAGCTTTTTCTTACGGTCTTTACTCAAATAAATACCCCCGCCCTTTAAATTCTTACAAATTGTCTGAATGCTCTTTAATTGAGGCGCGCTACTATTGTTTAAGAGGGTTCGCCGTTGTTTACAGCTAGTTTGACGCAAACTCTGTAAATAAGGGACAAATTTGGCAAACTTGGTCGAGGGACGCGCTACGACGAGCCGGGAGCGTTTTGCTGATCGACGTTTAACGCGTGGGGCCATTATTCAAATGACAATTAAATTTAATCGACATAGACATACATAGGTGATTCGTGAGGTAGAACTCGCGACCTTAATCGTAAATTTTCCGGAGTTTCTTGTTTTAAATCAATTAACAAATAGCTATAGGGTTCTTTAGTGGCTAGTCTGTACGCCTCCATTATACGCTTCGGGTTATCTGGACTTATTTGTTGCGCTAAATATCTAATAGAGGCGACATCTCGAGGATTTTTCATTATTATAAAATAGGAAGAGTTTTGAGAAATTATCCGCGATTGGCTACCCTTGGGAAACAGTTGTTGAGTAATAATAATAACCGTATACCCTAAATGATGCGACGTCACGCACACTAAATCGGCAATATGAGCTTGTTTAAATAATTGGCTAGCTAAGTCGTCTAGTATCAAGTAGGAGTCGCGATTCATTTCCCAAAAGTCCGGATCCGCCGTTGGCAAGCCTTGAATAAATTGAATTCCCGGAATCAATTGTTTCAATTTTTCGTAGTTTGGCTGCCAGGCGGCGTAGCAATAAATAACCTTTTTATGCGGTGGGTCAAACATAAGCTGATGATTTTGCCATAAGTTACTTAAAAGAAAACTTTTCCCCGCTTGCGTTGGCCCCACGATTAGAAACTGGGCGGGTGTTTGGAACTTTAAAGAATGCGAGACTGACTCGGTTGGATTCATCTTGATTAATAAACATTTTTATTTTAATTAACAGTTTATATATATATATAATCAAAAATACAATTAACCCAAAACCCAAAGACCCTTAATAAACACAAATTAGAAAATATTTAAACAATATAAACGAAACCCTTTTACCCAAAAAAAAAATCCCCTATGAAGTAATTGTTTTTTTAAAAAGTTTCTCTTCTAATTCCAGACAACGCTGGCGGAAGCGTTGGGCGTTGAGGAGGTTAAAGTTGACGCGAGACTCGGAGGGTAGTTGGTACACACGCACTACAGAAGAAAACACGACGGATTTATGCGCACGCGCACTTTTTCGTTTCCCGACCGCTCGTTGTTGGTGGCTGGGCATGTTTGGATTAGAGGCTCGCAAACATCCTCGCCCTCGCTGGTCGGGAAGTCGGGAAACCCCTGACGCAGTGGTTTATTGTTGCACGGTTTTTTGGAAACCATCGGACACGATGGGCTGTGTTTCCGATGTTCCCTCGATGGATGGTCCGTGCAACGCCACTGGTACAAGGCGATGCCGCAAAAGGCGCAGCGCGTCGTCTGTGTTTCTACATCTGCAAGATAGAAACCGTCTTTGGCCAGGGCTTCGATAGGAACGCAAGATTCCCACAAGCCCTCAAAAGTATGTCTTCGCCTAGCCTCGTAATTCATGCGAAAGAGATGTTGAAGCGGGTGTTGCCTCTTTGAAACCGTAGGGTCGACTGGTTGTCAAATCGGCGTTCAACAATCTCTTATTCGAGGTTTGGCGAAATCTTTTGGTGATTTTAACGGCCTCTAGCTGCAGCTTGTATTTATCCCGTTTAAAATTAAAAGGGACATTGACTGTAACTTCCTTTTCCGGATTCATCGCTACACTTTCAAAGGTTTCAAAGTCAAGTTTTTCAAGATTTTCTCGATTTAACGTCAACCCTTTAATTTTCTTGACTTCTTTTCCTTTGCTAGTGCGAAACGAGTAACGTTTGGCACCGGTACTACAAAAGGAAGTTATATAATCACCGCCGAGTTCGTCCGCCCAGCAACCAATATGATTGCCAGTTGGAATGTCAAACTTTCCCGGTAGATGGCGGTAGATTATCGAGTCGGTGTCACAATACAAAGCTGCGCGGTCTAATTGAAGCAGCATCTTGTTCAATTCGAGTCGCCCGTAGCAAGAAACAAAGCTCCCCACAATGGCCGACCCCAGTTTGTAGTCTAGAATGTAATCGCTTTTGGCTTTGTACGATAAGAGAGCGATCGACTCCGTAACTGGCCGTAAGTCGACTAATTCCAGAGTGTAATCGCTCGCGTATCGTATCAATTCGTAATAATTGTTGATAAAGATGCTGCGAATCTTTCCCGTATTTAACGCCATGCGACCCCAAAGAGAATTTAAATTAATTTTAGCGATATTACGCAGGGAAGGATTTGTTTGAATATCCGCCACTGTCAGAGAAAGCTTTTCATTCTTGTTTATATCAGCGATATACGCCTCTTTTTGCAGAGGCGTTTGCGCGTGAGCGGGAAATCCGGAATTCTTCACTTTCAAGGCGATAAAATCGGTCATGTACTGGGCGAAGAAATATTCCGTTTTTGGATAATGGTACACCTCGAATATATCGAGGAGTTTATAACCATGTTCCATAGCGGCATAGACTTCGACCGTTGGCCAGACTGATTCGAAAGCCCGTTCATTAACAGTGTGATCGCAGATTTCCGCTCGCAATTCTAGGCACGTGCGACAGAGGGCGTAGGCTAATTTACCACCGCTGCGAAAGGGAATTAAGGGGATGTGGAGATCTTGAGGGGGCAGCAGACGACAACTCATAACGCCAAAATACCACCCTGGCGATTTGTCAAAATCTCTGTTATAGATTATGGGGTGGCCGCTAGGGTACGGACAATCACGACAAACTTTCGGGTACAAAGAAATAATATCCTTGTAGAAAATTTTCTCCTCACCTTGCACGTGGCAGTTAAGAACAAAATTTTCCGTTCGTCCCCCATAGAGAGCGCTACGGGCTGATATTTGAGGTCGAAAAGTTAAACTTTTGCAGAAAGCCTTTGCTTCGGCGTTTTCTTTTAAAAGCTTAGCAAATTGACACTCAAAAATCGAGGTATATTCATACCCGACCATCTTCTCTTTAATAAACAGCTCTCTATCTAGAGTCCGTTCGTACAGAAATCTGTTGCTGGCTTTGAGTTGGGTATTGTAGGCATTAAGTTTTTGACATGGACAACCGTGAAAGTAGCAACCGTGGAAATCGTAGATTTTGGGCGGAGTTTCGCTATAGCCGTCGACTAAATAGCGCCCCACCCGATATTCACCCCCATAGCTTAAAGCCGTTCGCAATTTTATATTTTCCGTTTTCTCCACCCAAGCGAGATATTTTAAGCTAATCTGACTGTGATTAAATTTTGCGTTATAGCCGTTAGAAGGAACAATACCCATGCTGTAAGGTTTATAGTAATTGTTAAGATAAATAGTGGTTAAAGCACCCGCCAAAGTAATATTTTTTAAGCAAAAAGGGTCTAATTTTGTTAGATCTACGTAAATTTTTCTAAAAGCTTCGACGCCTTGTCTTAGGACTTTGACGTCTTGAATGCAATATTTAATAAGCTCCTCTTTGATGTTGTAAATAGATCCTTCCATTGACGCGTACCAAGCTTGAAAATCTCGATAATCATTGGCCTTCATTTGAGCTACGTTAAAGTACGAAGCTTCAGGGATGACGCCAATGTAATTAAGATTTTCTTCGGTATGAAAATCAAATGGAAAGAATCCTTTCGCCACATCGCCGAGGCTAAACATGCTGGTGAAATTACGCAGAGGTTGACTAATGTAATTAAAGCTATCGAGGAATCTAATTTGCGGTCCCTCAAGATGAATCATGAGAATTTTACTACCGTCAAAAATAACGGCAGGGGTAACGTGTCTATGAACTAAAGCGTTAAGAATTAAGAAGTTATCAAAAGCTTTCGCGTAATGAGCTACGACTTGAGTGTTAGTAAAGCGCGGTTGGTACGTCTTACGTTTTTGTCCAGTCAAAACTACCTGCTCTACGCTAAATAAATAATTTAAAAATTGCTCGACGCAATTGGCGCCGTAAAAAATTTTAGTTTCAAAGCCGGCTTCAGTCTCTACGTCGCAAACTAATAAAATAGGGACGTGGATATTATTTCTAAGAATAGTCTCAATGTCGTAATAAATAAACCGCGAGGCTTTCATTTTGGTTTCCAAAGGCATAACAAAATGTTCACCTGGCGGATGGACTATTTTACACTGAGAGCATTTGTGATTGCAGTCGTGATCGTCACCCATTAGTCGCCCACATTCTAAACATCGTTTTTGGCTCGCGCAGGTGCCATTAAGTAAATGAGTTTCGTAGCAGGGGCCCGGGAAAAAGTAGCGGTGGCATTCGTCGCAACGTTTTAAAGCATCCTCGTTGGTTAAATGAAAAGCTTCTCCTTGACACCGAAAACATATATAGGGTTTTGTATCCTCGGGGCATTTATGCTCTTTTAACAATTTGTATTTGTAAAAGGATTTTAAGCATAAATCGCAAGAGACACAACCGCCCATCATACCGTGCCAAGTTTTCGCGGGGTGGATATGATCGCCAATTTTTAATAAATAAATAAATTTAGGAGCTTGGGGGCCTTTGAAAAATATGGTAAAATTATTCGCAGCATCAACGATTACGATTCGATAATGGGGAGCTAAATAATTTTGAAATTTTTGAATATCTTCTAGAGTAACAAAACCCTCGGGGACGCCGGCTTTCCTGTGCAAGATTTTCGCAATATTACCTTGAAGGTCGCTACTGCGTCTCAGTTTGTCAAAATTGTTCCGGTTAAAGGGCTGACCTTGATTTTTTTGTCGATAAAAATTGCGATCGGCCAGCTCTTTACCCAAAACTAAACTCCGAGCAAAACAAAGGTTATCATTATTCTCCATAAAAATAAATTGGTTATTTTGTTTAACGAAATAATCCAAATTAACCAAAGTTCTATTTTTTATGGACTTATAATAAACTCCTATATTCGCGTCGAGGTTTAAAAAAATAATGTCAAACTGAAAATCTTCCCCATTAAAGACAAAGTCCCGACTAGATTGCGTTACTCTATAGATGGTTCGCATGATTCGCTTACTGGTGAATTTGTCAATTTTTATAAATTTAATATTAACGGGAGTCGTCAATCCGGGGGAGCTTAAAACAAATCGAACCCGATTATACCCGGGATTCTCGGTTACTAATTTACGTATAACTTCGTCGAGAATTTTTCGAAAAATTCGAAAAAAATCTCGCGTTGGAATGTCATTCAAATTTTTAAAAGCTATACGCAAATCAATTTGTTTACAATGCCACTTGCGACTCGTTTTGTCAATCTGCCGCTCAATTGTGTAGTACCGGTTTACCTGTGCGTGTTCCTCTCCGCCACTACCCTCCGAGTCACTCCCGCTGCTGCCGCTGCTCGAACTCATTTTTTGAATCTCTATCAGAAATAAAAAAAATTGGAACAAAATTTTGGTTTGTAAATTTATTGTTAATAAGATACGTACTTTGCTAGGCGGCTGCTGAGCGGCTTCTGCGTCGTTCTTCACGTCGTTCACCAAGCGATGGAAAGCGTTAAGAAGTTTGATGGCGTCTTTGTTTTTAGCGTCAACGACTCTTTTTAGCCGCTTATGTCTACACTCCCACAGTTTGTCCGCCTGGGCGTCTTTTATATCTTTAAATTTGTAGACACTTATGTCTACAAAATAGTCCCCTTTTCGCGGGGGGATTTTAGTTTCGAAATATTGCCCGTCGCTTCTCAAGCGATAGGACCCCTCAACCCCGTTGACGCCGACAACGTGTTTCTGCAACACGTCCTGGACAAACTCCTCGTCGTCAGAATCGAGGAGGATCTCAACGGGGTCGGGTTTTACAAATTGACTCAGCGTTCGTTGACCGCTGCTGGATCCTTGTCGATTATTAGGAGAAGACGGTGGAGATTCAAACATAGATTGAGACTCTTGGTACTTGTTCATGGCTGGATCGATTGTGAGAATCCAATACCAATGCTCAAGCTTTTATACCCAAAATCTTAGACCATTTTTTTTTTTTAGAATACAGGCTTAGACATGGTTTTTTTTATTAAGAGTTTAAAAAATATAATTATGTCTGATACGCTATTTTTAATTTGACCTAAAAAACATTTTTTTATTGTGGAGTTGGTACTAAAGATTATAGAAGACATTAGGATATCTATCTATATAAAAAATACCTCTATAGTTTAATATTAATATACATTTATTTAGATTTAAATCATGTCAAAAAAACAATTTCCGTCCCTCCCAAAGTAATTAGTTTTAACCTTCACTAATAAATTGTTTTTCTTATATAAAGCGATCTCGTGAGAATTATTCAAATTATTCGAAACACGCCTAAACAAGCTTTTGCATACGAATAATATTTGTCCCCTTAGGCATTTATCAAAGTAACTTCTTTTTAACCTTCGCTAAAGGGTTTTTTATATAACACGATCTCGTTTGAATTATTTAAAACACACCTAGACAACTTTTTTGCATACGAAAAAAAAACTTAGACCTCGGAGAGATTTTGTAATTTTATACCTATATATCTAATTAACTTTTTGGCTATTTATTGAATTTTAAAAATCTTGAAAGTATTGGCTAGACACTATTAGATTTGACCTCGCTAATTTTGTATATAAGCCCCAAGTTTCAAAATGAAAGTTATCAGTTGTTTAACTTCTGTTTCTGAAACACTATCCCAAAAACTTTAAGATGTCTTTTTCGACCGCTCCTCGTTTGCCCTGCCTGCCCGTGATCAAAATCCATCCGGCAGCGCTTACTCCCCGTCGTGCCACCCCCCAGTCGGCCGGACTGGACTTATATTGTCCAGTCGATACCATAATCGACCCTCACGGTATCAAAATTGTGTCGACTGGGTTAGGCGTGATGCTGCCCGAGAACAGCTACGGCCGCCTTGTTGGCCGTAGCAGCTTAACAGCCCAAGGGCTGTTTGTTGCCGAGGGGACGATAGGTATGTTTATTAGTTATTTTATAGTGTGTAAAAGTATAATAATTCTTAACAATAATAGACGCCGACTATCGGGGACCCCTAAAAGTCGTCATCGCCAACGTCGGGGACACCGCCTACAATATTCGGCGGGGCAATAGGCTTGCCCAATTGATAGTGACACCGGTTATATTGCTAAGACCGGTGGAAACGGCGGTAAATATTTTCAAGTTTTTTAATTTAGAATTCAACTTGTAACATGTTTTTATGTTGTTTCTAGACTTTGACCCCGACGACACGCGGCAGTGGGGGGTTTGGGTCGACCGGTGTTTAATCTTTTTAAATGGTGGTGGGTTTTTTCATATAAATATTTGTTATTGTATATATTATATTGTTTGTTATTAAAAATTTTTATTTCTATATTTGTTATTCTTGTCAGACTTATAATTATAGGCTTATTTTCTAACTCCACCTTAATTAGCCTATCCAATGATATTATCTCTTTACTTACGCTCCGCCTAATGTGACAAATAGGATCCAATTAAAACTGCCGCTTAACTCTCTAGTATGTTACGTATAGCACGTACTAGCAATTTAAATATCATTTGTTATCATAGCCCTCGCAATATGTTGTGCCTCATTTTCTTTTTTGTTTACGGGTTAATAGTCAACGTTTTGTTAACTCTTTACGAAATTGAACGGCGAAGCAGAAAACAATTAGAAAATAAACCCAAACGTCCCTCCGCCGATTGCACTTCCGAGTCAAATAACGATACAGGGTCAACGTGAAAAAATGAACTCTTTAAAACATGTTTGTTTATCCTTGCTGGTTGTTGATTATTTTGTAATATATATTCTGTATTTATTTATCACCCATATCTGTACATCTTATAAAAAGTAAATATTTGATGTCTTAAAATCTGTGTTTTTTATTAACTTTAGGCTTACAGAAAGCTGGAGTGGTTAAAGGGCAACACCCAATGCTAGCAAGCCAGGGATGACGTCAAGGTTGACTATAGTTTTAGTTTTAGTTTAAGTTAAGAAGATGATGTCATGGGGGTTGAAACTAACAGCTCGGGCTAGTCCAGACTTGTCTGAAAAGTTTGGTTTGAGTCTGGTGGATGGGGAGAGGGCGGCCATCTTGAGGTGGCGGCCATCTTGGATTCATGCGTATTTGTATAGCTATCACTACTGAAACCCCCATACGTATAGCGTCGCCTGTGTACCCCAACCTACGGCACCACAGTCCTCCCAGCATCCTCAGCGGTTAGGTAGGGTCGTACTGGACGAAATTGTAAAGGGCGCTCCCTCTATCTTCAAAATATAAAACTAGTTCTCATACAAATAGAATGGCGCTACGCGGCAGCACTTAGCAATCGCTTAGCGAAGGGTAGGGGCGTGCGCGAGGTACATTGGGAGAGATAGGTGCTGCAGGTCGCCCATCATCATTTCCAATCCATCTCAACTTCCTTATCCCTGTCCCAACCTCCGCGACTTCCAACCACTAGCATAGCCCACTCGATCGCGCTCTCTTTTCCCCGGCTACATATTTTGAAGATGGCACTTTTTAGGCGTATTAACAATCTGGGATCATCTTTGTGAACTTTTAGGGTAGCCCTGACTATATTTTGTTTAAGGTTTTAAGCTTAAAATCAAAAAGACGTTAGTTTATGCTACAAAATAGTTTGAAATTGACAATCTCGGATCGTCTTTGTGAAGTTTTAAGGATATCCGAATTTCATATTGGGCTTATGACAATTTTGAGCTAAATGTTAAACGGACATAAATCAGCATTTTTAAAAATTTTGAAAATTGTCAATTTGGTCCTATTTCTGGAATTTTTAGGGGGGCGCCTCGCGTTTCAATAAATGATTGTAAAAAATTGTATTATGTTAATTACAATAAGAATACAAAGTTTTAATGATATACGTTTTTTTCCGAAGTATCATTATAAATAAATGTCTGATTGAGCTAAAGTTATGGCCCCCTTTATACATGTTTCTGCTTAGTGCAGATTTTGAAAATGTAAAACAGTTTCTTAACATTCCTAATTAAAATGAAGACTGAAGGAACAGATATTAATCAAAAATGTCTTGATTAGAATCAAGACCTAAAAAGTATCGATAAGACTGAGGTTATCACTTGTCTGAAGGATCAGATATTAATTTTTCTTTTTAATTGAAACTTAAATGCATGGTTAAGAAAAAACAACGTTCCATTACCGTTTACCGTTGAAATAAATTATTTTACTGGTAATCAATTTCAAAAATTTACTTATCTCGGCTTTTCGACCACAATTCCATTCCCCGAAAACATTTTATCATTACATTAATTACTTTTGGGAAATAACGTGTCAAAAAAACCTATAAAACAATAAAAAACTGTAAAAGCGGTCTGTTTTGCCTTGACAACAACCTTTTAAAAGTTGAAAGGACTATATAACCCTTTCGAGACTAACAGGACCTGAGCAAACTATAGCATAACCTGCTACTAGTATTGATGTAAACTGGAGTTGAAATTTCATCATGTGCGACCTGAGGCCCTGAAACTCTCCCATAGTCCCAGTGTGTGTAGAACATAATTTTTCGCTGTTATCTGCCAAAATCAATCTTTCTAGGTAGTTTCGCCTCCTCACTTGAATTTTTCATGATATATTAAGGTTTGAACGAACAAAATTCTAGATTACTATTTTCACTACCATGTCCCTCTGCTAACTTGAAGCAAACTTTCCTCTCTTTTTGCTGCTCATTACCGGTGCCATTCCCTTGACTTTCTGTTAGTTATAACTACTATCATGAGTTTATTTATTTCAAACAAAAATATAAAAAAATGGATTCTTTTTCCTTTTGTGCTACTTAGAATTTACAAATGTATATAACGTTGTGCCGTGCCATATCAAATAGTCTCTCAAATAGTCTCTAACCATTGTTAGAAACTAGAGAGAGAAATTGGGCAGTAACACTGACAATGACCTGAACTATGAGAAAGACCAATACGGCGGTGAACTAAAGTACACTTGATATTACAGCATTTTGCAAAACCGCGAGTAAAAATCTTACTGTCCCTATTGAATTTGGCGCCATTGGTTTTTGAATAATTAAAATGTTCCACTGCGAAGCGTGCCGGTCTTGAATGGGGATGTAACGTCTTTAGGTACCTTATAAAATGCAAAACCATACACGTACTCTTCCAAAAGTAATTAATGTAATGATAAAATGTTTTCGGGGAATGGAATTGTGGTCGAAAAGCCGAGATAAGTAAATTTTTGAAATTGATTGCCAGTAAAATAATTTATTTCAACGGAAAACGGTAATGGAACGTTGTTTTTTCTTAACCATGCATTTAAGTTTCAATTAAAAAGAAAAATTAATATCTGATCCTTCAGACAAGTGATAACCTCAGTCTTATCGATACTTTTTAGGTCTTGATTCTAATCAAGACATTTTTGATTAATATGAAATGAAATGAAAGGAGGATTTATTATACAAGATTATCGTTTGTTCTCCTTATGTTAATTATTATATATTGCAAAATACGCGTAGTGTATAGAGTTAAGCTGTTTTTCCCTAAAAATATACGAAAGCATGATAAAACCTTGAGATAAAAGTACCCTCAAAACTCCAAAAAGAACTCCCTATTCAAAATTGAAACCTTATCAATAAATCTATTTACTGTAAAATTTTCTAACCAAAAGTAGGCCTACTTTCCTAAGCCGACAGGTAAAAATTGTAAAGAAGGGACGATGAAAAATGGGAGCGGTACTTTAGCCCTTTCTCTCTCCTACCCTTATTGAACTTGACGTTTTAACCCGTCTTACCCACGACTGGCCGGAGCAATAAACGTAGATAAAATCGCTTTCCCATGTCGCCTTCCCTTCTAATTGTCCTGGGACTAGCCATTTCCTTTGTACAACTAAAATTTTCAAGATCAGTGATTGGCTAAAACCTTAACCCAGCTTTCAAATGTAACAATTTCTCCTCTTTTTTTGTAACAAGAAAATATTGTATTCTATTTTTATCACCATTCCGAAAAGCTCCTCCAAACCGAAAGGGTCGATTCTGAGCTACCCTAAGATCGAATCCATCCAAAAAACTTAGAATTTTACCTTTATTTACTATGAAATTTACCTTTATTTACTATGAAATAAAACTTTTATGTTTAATTTAACCGAAGTCCATTCAATTATTTAATCAAAATTAAATAGTTAGTCGGGACATCAAAACGCGATATCTACTGTTTCAGTCCGGTAGTTATACGCCATCAATAACCAGCCATAAGCTCTCCCAGTTACTACACCTTAGGTTAAAGGGGGTAGTAAAGCTAGAAAGATTTCCACCCTTGGCACGCGCGGACTACATTCCCCTCGTTCCCCTTTCTTCTCCCTTTACTGAATGCCACTTTCATTTTCTGTACGAGCTTTTTCCAACAATATCGTCAAATACAATGGAACTAATGAAATTAGGTTTGCCCGTGGCGTTAGAAAAAGGGTCTAGTGCACCGTGGGTCACTAGTTGCGCTTGTCGTCATAATTGCGAAAGAACAAAAGGCAGAAATGTTTGCCCGTGCAAATGTCTAGGGTTAAATTGCACAGATATGTGTTCTTGTGGGAACGTGGGCAAGAAGGAGGTTGGGTGCAAAAACAAAAGTTTGTCGAAAGAGAAAACGTCAAGCGCCAAAAAAGGCGAAAAACGCGGTAGAGACCGGATATATACACAAGAATTAGAAGAAGCGGAAATAGAAAGTAGTGCTCCATCACCGACATCGAAATTTTCGGAAGATTCAGATGATGACGATTTCATCCCACACGCGTCATTCCAAGAAGAGGCTGCGTTAGAAGAGAGCTCTAAGGTAAGATAACTTTCCAATAAAAATTCAAATCCCGTATGGAAATAATAAGACTTTCTTTATAGCCTAATTTGTCTACTCACTGTGAAGCAGCGAATACTTCTTCTGATTCTGAGAGCGAACAAGTAATTGTATATCAGGCTTTGATTCGAAGTGCTAATAAATGCAAATTCAATTCTATCTACTACTTAGGAAGTAGTGTCCAAAAAAAGGAGGAGAAAAAAGACACATAGACCGAAAAAATTAACATTAAGCGAGGAAATTCTAGAAGCAAGCGATTCAAATGAAGAGGTATGCCATTCAACAATTTTCCGAGCAATTTTCTCATTAACGCAACATCAATTTATAATCTTAAAAAATGTAGGAAGAGGTTCGTTCAAGTTCAATCTAAAAGGAAGAAAAAAGCGTCCCTAAAACGAAGCCAGCACAAAAACGTAAAAAAACTGGAAGTAAGGTCTTGAAGGAAGCAATGGAAAAAATAGACCAGTCTTTCATGGAAAACCTAACTGACAGCCTTGAAAAGCATCATGCCTCTCTACAGGTAATCAAAAGTGATATCATGGATAAAGCATGCGCGTGACGAAATTTGTTTTCAAGCTATGGGACAGGCAAGTCCCCATCTCCGACGGCAGCTTATTCAATGTATACTCTGTTTCAGCTTCGGTTGTCAGCACGCTAAAACGTAGGTCTCTATGTTGGAGCGGCTTAGCGGTAACCTATAACGTGGCTTTGTGCGTGCTGACAAGAGACGAATAGTCTTTTTCAGATTTTACTGAAAATCATTTCTTTCGTCGGTTGTAAGCGCGCAAAAAGCTACGTTAGATAGCTACCAAGCTTTGCGAGTTCTGACAACTGAAGCTGGAACAGGGTGTGTATCTCACGTCGGAGATAAGGAGTTCTGTCATATAGCGAGAAAACAAATTTCCTCAGCCCATTCTTTTTACCATAGTTCAGCTTTGCAGTAAACACTAAATAAAACAATTTTTAAATATTTTCAAATAATTAATCAGGTTTTAATTAATCGAATGTCACCAGAACATAAAGATTGCCTTTTATCCAAAATCAGCAAAATTTTAGCTCAATTTGAAGTTTTAGCGAAAGAAGGTAAATAGCCTATAGTCTTTGAGCGGATTATAAGAAATACTGGGTTTATAATAAGCTTTGGTGTAAATGAAACCGCTGAAAGACGTTTTTTGGTTGAAATTGACATTTCCGTTTTTAGTTCTTGGTGAAATTTCTACGCAAAATGAAGCTGATAATCGAGAAAATGAGGCGGAGTGGGACGAATGGGAGACTCCTAACTCAGCCTTTTGTATTGACGTTGAAAATACAGAAACGGAACCCCTTACACCCTCTAATGACCCCCCCCCCCCGCGATACCATCGACATCCACTGCTTTGGAAAAGACTACCCCAGGTCCTGAGCCATCTCCAACACCCCCCGGGAAACACCCTAAGAAATGTGTGTGTTTGCGATGCAGAGAAATGCCCTTATTAATAGAAAACAAGTGCTGCAGGGATCCGGAATGTATAACAACATCAGAGTTCAGTTTACTCTGTTTGGAGCCTTTCGTCTTGGTTTTGAACATGAGAATGCGGAACGGGCTTCTACTTGATCGGGACATGCTAATTATCGCAAATAACCGATTAAGATTTGCCGCGTACTCCAACCTTTGCCTTTAGTTGTACGGGCGGTTAGGGGTTGGAAACCGTTTAGTACTCCCGTCGTGTGCTATACTAAGAATTAGGGCACGTTTCCCGAGCGAAAACGGTCAATACAGAGGATTTCGCAGAGGATATTATCCTGACTAAGTCCCACATAAGAAGTGAAGAAATAAAAATTTGCCTATCTAAGAGACTTTCTTTGTTTTAACTTCGATTATTTTCAATCTACGTAGTTTCTCGGACAATGTTCTACCTTACAAATATGTCTATCTGTAAACTGACAACATACGGATTTTACGTAAAGGCCTATATTGTATCTGGTACTTCCTCCGTTATCTCTGGTAAGACAAGGTGCATCTCATGCTTGTGACAATAGGGAGCTTAGGGGTTAAAAAAAGTGTTGTTTCGTCCTTCCCGAGAATAGCATGGCCCGAAAATACAGGGTGTAATTTAACTTACTCTAAGGGCAAAATGCCATGGAACGGACTGTACTGTATGCAAACGTCTATCTGTTAGCTCAGTGTCATCCCCCCTACTAGGCGCGTACAGTATCACCTCTTACAAGAGCGCCGCGGCCCGCGCGCCTAGAGGGAAGGATAAACAGTCTACACCCGCTCTCTAACGACACTAGCCTATTTCGGTCTTAGCTACCTTTTTGGAACATCCTTTCATGATCTTATACTTTAACCAGGGAGGGGGATTGTTGCTCTAAGGTTAAATTTACAATAATATAGGGGGAAAAGGGTGGGTAGGAATTTTTATCTCTTTCCCTAAATTCTAGCCTCTTCATATACTCCCCCCTTCTCTCAGCTAGAAAACGAAATCTGTCACCTCCATCATTCTTTAGTTCATGTTCTATCATAGAGAATATAGAAAGGGAGTCGAATTCTGGGAATAGAATATAAGTTAAAAACAATTTGTGACGAACAGTTCCGGGTGAGGTCGATTTGGCTGTGTCGAAGAAACACGTTTCTGTAACGACACTACACGAAACCGCTTATTTGAGCTACCTTGCCTTTACCATAGTCGAAGGCAAATTCCACTCCTTTTCTTAAACCTCTCTGTTTCCCTTTGGGGTATATGGAACCAAAACTACCTATACCTCTTCATGTTTTTTTTTCTGTTAGGGAGGGGACATAAAATATTTCTATGGAAAGGAGAAGGGCGTGCAGCGTGCACTAGTCACTGGACAGAAAGTGCTTTTGAACAGTTTTGTGTATCTTTTAAAAACTGTCTTTCAACAAGTTTTTACAACTGTAATCAAAAGTGGATGGGAAATAAATCTTGGCTAATGTATTACTGCCGTTTCTTTTCGCCTTCTCTAAATATTTCTCAATAACAGAATTTCACATTGATTTGACATTTTCGGAGTAATAGGCGAGAACTCTACACCCTGCTGAGAGAAAAATCTTCCTTACAGACCACGGAGCTGATACAATAGAGTAATTTCTTTACCATATAAGGCAACGTCATAACCCTCTTATCTCTTACCTTAGTGATATCCCCCCTTCCCTTCCCTTCCGGGGGCAAATAGTATTCTCTAGTACAAAGTTGCCCCTAACGTAGGGGATACACAGTTCACACCCCCTCTCAACCGAAATTACTCTATACAGCATGTATTGTAGATACAATACACATCGGTGTACCATTTTACAAAAGGACGCTCAGAGGGAGGGATACAGTCTACTCTGCTATAGTAACAACCAAAATCAAAGCAGCAACCCCCCCTTTCGAAACAGTAGTCTTAGGCTGATCTCGGTAGTAGCAGCCTATTCTTATAGACAATTTCGATATAACTAAGAGAGTAAGACACAGGGGTAAAACTTTTCCTTCAACCTCGCTTTTTGCAGAGGCAATGTACGGTATCAACCCACATGTAAGTCTCAATACTGAGGGTTAGAGAGCTGCATGGAAATGGTAACATAGATAATATACACAAGGATCGGAAGGTATGCCTTCCGTAGTGTATCTCTCTTTGCCGCGCCTGTGCGGGGGGGCCGCACGCCAAACTTCTGCAGTTGACTTCCGCTTCTGCGCAGACGAGGTCTGCCTGCTCGTTTTTCGTGCATGACTCGCCGTACGCATGCGCTGGTATCCGGAAGTAGAACCTACCCAGTTTGTACAAAG
Organism: Phalangium opilio; assembly: GCF_054372755.1. NCBI lineage: Eukaryota > Metazoa > Arthropoda > Arachnida > Opiliones > Phalangiidae > Phalangium > Phalangium opilio. The sequence goes on from NW_028324222.1 coordinate 235,000, forward strand.
CGCGGCAAGCTCTCCCCCGACCTTCTGATCCTGGTGTTTATTATCTATGATGGTAAATGGGGTAACCCTCCTCTCTGGGGTAACCATGGAAAACCGTGGGAATGGATGGCTTTTTTTAGTAATATTACATATTCGGATCGGGCTCTACATAAGGCACTCGCCCAGGCATTTGACTACTAAAAAAATGCCTTGATTACTAAAATTAATCGAAATCTGGGGGTTCACTAGTCAACTTGACTAGTAAAAAATAATGTCCCAAATATTCGTGAACCATGCGTCTCACTAGTCAGTCACAGTGACTACTAAAAAAAATTGGGATAGTGGGGCTCACTAGTTAGCAGTCTGGGAAATAAGGATATTTTTTGAACTAGTCCTTGTGACCAGTGACCCCGCTAGTCCCCGAAATAATTAAATAAACTCGTCCCAGCCTTTGTTCTCCTATAGATTTGCAATTAATAAACTGGTCCTGAGGACCAGTAACCCCCACTTCTTGAATTAAAAAACTAGTCCAAGCAATTAATAAACTGGTTTTGGACCAGAGGAAGTGTGCTATTTCCCAGACTGCTAGTCAGGCTGACTTCTAAAAAAATATCCTTATGTAGAGCCCTGGCCTCCACTGCAAGATGGATGATATGGAGGGCCGACTTAATATAATTATAGGAAAGTGAGTGGTAGCCCTGCTTACGCTAGTGGCCCCTGGTTCATCTGCGGAAAACAAATGTTTTGTCGTCCGCAACATATTCGGTCCGCCATCGCGATTCGCCAAAAGAAATATCCACCTACCTCACCCCCCGCCAAACCAAGTAAATGAACCAGGTGTCAGCAGGATCGAGCTCCAAAAATCACTTAACACCCCCCCAAGGCTAAGTCGGCCCTCCATATCATCCTCCTTGATTCAAGACAGACAGAGTGACCATTGGCAGTGCGGGACGATTTTACGTGACTTTATATGTTATGAAAATCTTTTTTTTATAAGAATTCCCGATAATTAGCCTGTGGTTCGTAAATTCAATTTGTAGCCTTTACGCGTGTCTATTTAATTATAAAGAAATGGTATGAAATTATAAAAATACAGATGTAAAAACGATAGCATCCAACATATTTTTAAGCTTTGGTTAGAAAGGTATTAGTCTTTTCATAGGGTGCTAACAACTGACTAGGGGGAAGAGATAGTCTGACGTCACGCAGCCCCTCGTTTATAAATTGAGATTGGATATGACGTTGGACGTCTAGGCCTACGATTGCGTCTTCGAAAAGCGGAAAGTAAGTGAATACATTTTACTATTAACTTGATTGAGTTTCCTCTTAATTTTACTCGAAAAAATCTAACTTAATTAACCACCCCTTGGAGGGAAAAAACCAGTCCTAATCTCCTAGGCAAAAAAGGGAGCCGATGTAAAATACAAAGATGGCCGCCTCCACTCGCTCTTCAACATCCCCTCGTCATGAAGAGGCTGTTTTGGCAACCCGGCTATCACGAAGAACGCAATGATAGCCGGGTTGCCAAAAACTCTGATTCCTCAACATCCGCTCGTCAAGAAAAGCGCAATGATAGCCAGGTTGCCGAAAAACCTGAATCCACAACATCCTCTCATCAAGAAGAGCGCAATGATAGCCGGGTTGCCGAAAATCAGGATTCCTAAACTTCCTCTTACGAAGCTGTTAATTAGTAAACGGTAATTAATAAAGGATAGAACAAATTGAAAATAAACTTATTGATAGCGGTTATAAGAACATCAAAAGAGAAAATCATTTCGAAAATAGGACAGAAAAATCTTCGATGACAAGAGCCAATAATCAGTTGCGAGGTCAAATCTTGGAAAGGATTGGAAAAATTAAGACTGCCGACTCCTCCGGTATGTTTGCTTTCTTTTCATATCCTTGAAGAAATTTTGAGGCGCGACCTTTCTAAATTGCAAAATTTAGGTTCTAAATTACAAAATTTAGGTACTGCCAACTCATTTCAAATTAAAATCAAGGGCCCCGGCAAGCAGCTTAACCCCGGCAAGCAGCCTAACCCCGGCAAAGAGCTTAACCCTGACAAAGAGCTTAACCCCGACAAAGAGCTTAACCCTGACCCAGACCTGGAACCAGCCAGAGACCTTGAACCAACCCGTGAGCTTCAAGCAGCTGGAGATCTTCACACAGCTCAAGACCTTAACCCTGACCAGGAGCTTAAGTCTAACCTAGAGAGTAACACGGAACAAGACAACAAAAAGGAGTTAGTCAAAGTAAACAGTGAACGGTAAGTATCCCTGTTACGTTTATCGATAATCATGTACGTTTAGTCTGACTAATTTTTTTTCTCATAAACTTCACAAACCAACATCAGTCAAAAGGAAATTGATCGACTCACCGCTCTAAGTCCTAGTGACGAACTGAACGTTATTTTAAACATGGCCAAAGAAAATAATGCGCATGAATTTTTTACAAAATCAACTGCGATTTTAAAATTAATTCATACCGACAAGGCCTCCGAAAAACTTCCCAACGAATCTCAAGCCGTTAAAAGTCCGTTTCATTTCGTCCATTCCCAGAAATATTCCGAAATCATAGCTAACTGAAATTTTGTCTTTAAACCTCAGCGTAGCGAGGAGCAGAATTAGAGAAGTATTGCAAGAAGAAAAAGCGGCTGCCAAAGCTCAAGAAAATAAAACTCATCAAATTGTAATGCAAAAACATATTCAACCGTTCGTCGAACTCCGGGTCGTTGAACAATGCGTTTTAAACGAAGAAGAGAGCGTAATTTGGGGTTACCTTCAAGATTAGGATAAAGTTACAATAACTGGTCCGGAAAGTAGTCTTATTCGTATTAGCGACGCCATCCGGCAAAAAGAAAATCTGATTTCTTTGGCGATTAGTTTCTGGTTTTTTTCTTTTTTCCTCGCAACACTCTAATAAACCTCGAATCATGTTTTTTCAGCCTGGCAATTTACCCACTATTCCATATCCACTTACCGAGAAAACACTTCAAATTTTGGCTCCATCCGGAATCCTTAATTTTGTCTTGTCGAATTGGAGGAAATGCGGTGTTTACGTTAAGATAGATAAAAATCGGATGTCATGCACGACCCTAGTTGCTTTAAAACACAACGCATTCACTTCAATCACCAAAAACTTCTCCCTCTTGGTATTTAAGCTTTTCCTATACATTTATATATATAATTAAACACTTGAATAAACGCTTCATTTTAGATCTCCACCTTTCAAGAGGCGTTTATCGAAATATAACAGTCATTGCAAAATTATCTCTCTTTAGACAACCTTAATTCCAAAGTCGAAAATGTAAAATTCACTTTTCAAAAGAACGGCGTGACGCTAAACGGAGGTGGCGAAAATTTTGAACTCGCTAAAAAGTTTATTGAATCCCAAATAAGTTTAGTTAAGGCTGAAACCCTTAACTTTTGCAACAATTTTGACCGATCCAGCAAAGGTCAGTGTTTAGAAATGTCTCAATTTTTTTTATACTTTTTAAAATCTGCATTTATTTCCTCAGATCTCAACCTCCTCCTCGAGGAAATCAATTCGAAAATTTACTTACAACAAAATCCGTCGTCTGAAACGTCTTTCGTGGATCACATTCGAAACAAAGTACGAATTTTCCTCTTTTCATTTGTTACATCAACCTTAGAAAACTTCTCGAGCATTAGACTCGTGATTCCCCAAGAAATCGAGCGTTGGGCTTAGGTCAGGGTCGTTAATCACCAACAATTAGAGCTTTAGGCTTATCTCAGGTCATTAGTCCCCAACAATTAGAGCTTTAGGCTTATCTCAGGTCATTAGTCCCCATATAGGAGTGGATGGGGTTGGCGCTTTCGCCTCGAATCCAATGGTTCACCCCCCCCCGTGTTAAGTCCCTGACAGTGGCACTGGGTGATAACCCCGAAGGACAAGCCCATCCGCGTTCAGTTTGCAAGTTCTTTCCTAGTTTTCCTTCACGGTCGAAAACCCAGTTTCTCCTTTCCATCGAAAATTGTTGAGGGTAACGTAGGGCGTTGTCAGTTACAACTTAAGTCTTATCTCCGTGTCTTTAAATCTAATTACTTCATTTTTTAAAAGGTGTCCGACGGCGTAAAACTACCAGACATTTTTAGTGTAGCGCCCTAATCCCCTCTATTCAACCGGAACAAATTACGAAGAAAATCAGTCTCGCGAACAAAACATTTTACTTTGTCTGCGGAACGTTTGAGCAAAATTTAGAACTTTTGAAAGAAAATCTTCACGTTGAAATTGTCGTTAACCAAATTAATTACGAATTAACAATCTCGGGATTGATTAAAAATGTTGACGAAGCTATCGAAAGCTTGTGCCATTCGCAATCAAACTTTAGTAAAAACCTAATCGATATTACTTACAACGTAGATCGAGAACTCGATCCCTTAAACGTATTTAACAATTTCGGCGTTTTTATTGATAAATCCGAGAGCGAGGGGTCGCAGATTTTCTATAATATCGAAAGTGATTTACCAAACTTTTTCGAACATCGCAATGCGAACGAGGAAATGGACGTCAATATTTGAAGCCAAGAAATAAGTATTAATTACGGTGATGTAAAAGAATGCATTTCGCAATGAGTGAAAGTGAATTTTAAAAGCTATTTTCGTATTAAAAAAAAGTTAAATATTTAAAAACTAGTTTCATATTTGAAAAAAAAATCATATTTAGAAACAATTTAAATTTATTTTCTTATTAAAATATAAATATTAAAAATAGTTTCTTAAAAAATGTTTCGTATTTAGAAAAAAAACTTTCAGATTTTTAAAATGTTCCATGTTCTGATAAAGTTTGATATAATATTATGAGAAAGCTAGACATTGTCAAAAAAGGTAGATATTTAAAAAAAAAGTTTAGTATACATCGATTTCAAATAAAAGTATTATTAATTTCAATAATGTTAAAGTTACATAAAAAAGTTTGATGTTTTGAAAAAACAAGTTTGATACTTTAAAAAATTTTGATATTCTAAAAAAAAGTTTGGTACTCAAACAGATTTTGATATTCTAAAAAAAAGTTTGGTACTCAAACAGATTTTGATATTTTGATACTCAAAAAAAAATTGATATTTTGAAAAAAAGTTTGATATTTAAGAAAAAATGTTTAAGATTGCAGCGGTTTCGCCCAGAAACCGTTGCAGACGACATAGGGACAGACATTTTCTCCGGAATATGTCCGCTCCTTTGTCGTCTACGTCACCTCCTTCTTCCTTCTACCTCCTCCCCCCTTTCTCTATGATTTTTGTACTGTATAAACCCGTGCAAGACCCGCGGCTCTCTCTCTCTCTCTCTCACTTCTTCACTTGAAGTTCTCGGAAGCCGCCATCGGGGAGAAGCTACGTCCCGTCGCTTTTCTTCTCCGTCTGGGTGGTCGGCCCGATTCGCGTGCTTCGCTACAGGCTAGTTCTAGTTTGAGCGAGATAGCCGCCATTTTGGGTACTGAACGCGCATACAATCCGAAATACAACATACGAAGTACTCTAAGTAATTTAAATATAATTGCAGTTTTATTCACGCATTTTACTACATCGTCTAATTCCAATAAAATAACAACAACTATTACAACTGACTTTTCTTCCCGTATGTTTGCTTATTTATCAATAAATTTTCAATAGTAAAAAACATGTTAGCCTAATATTAGATTACAAGAAATCGCCTTTTTTACATAGCTTGCTAAAAAACATATTAGTTAAAACATAGTCGTGAACAGGTACTCTTCTTCAAGAACATTCTAGGGCGTGCTTCCCAAGTTGAACTTTAAATCGATTTGAATCATAGATTTTATTTATTATATTATTTATTTAGATTAGTATTATTTATTTTTAGAATTAAATCTCGTGATATATCAAATTATTTTTCGGATAGATAAATTTTTGAAGTTAATTATTCTTTAATAATCCCGAATCGTGCCCAAAGTTAAAATTTTATCGCAAACGCAGGGATTCGGATATTTCTTCGGTTTCCTCCCGTAATTCGGACACTTCGGAAAACACGTTGACGGTAGCTAAGCCTAACCTCGTGTTCGGAAATATCCTACGTCCGTCGCGACTAAACGAATCAAATATGGCTAGTGCCTTTAACCTTAATGATGAACCCTTATGAGATAGTAATTTAGATTTAAGTATATTTTTAAATACTCAGGAAGAAAGTATAGAAAATCCCCCTTTAAAAATTCAAAATCAAGTAGAAGACAAGATGGATAAACGCGCTAGAAACCTAGCCTCATTCAAACGCGCAAGCCAAATTTACAGCCCCCAGGGGACCATTAAAACTCAATCTAGACATGGAGGGAGTACCCCTGATTTGATTAATTTAACTGAACCCCCGCAAACTAGTCAACCAAGCCCTAGAGTCGAAATAGTTCAAGACAGCTCATATACTAGGGCCAAGAGATTTATGAATAATTGGGCCCCAATTAGTCAAGTTAATAACCCGGTAACGTCCTCTATACCAAATACAGTACCTACTACCTCTCCTTGTGGAACAATTCCACGTAGTAGCTCAGTCATATACACAACAGCCCCTCTTAGGCCGAATATAACAAATGCCATATCTGTCAGACAGACACTGAGACCCACTAGACAGGTACCTAATATCCCTCAAGGAATCTCACAACCCCCTCCTGCTCAAGGCTATAGTCAGCCCCCAGAAATGTCAAACCCTCAACCCCCAACAAAGCAATCCAGCTAGTGGAGGTGCTCAACAGGCTGCCTTCTTAGCCTCGATTTTGCAATCTTTCTCGAATATGGCAATCGCTAGCCAAGGCGGCGTAGAAGGTTTAGATACCCCAGAGAGACTAGCTTTTTACGGCAGGCAAAACGAGAGCGTACCGGAGTTTCTTAGGCAGTTTGAAGAGTACGCGACATTCCATAAAATCAGTAAGGATGAAAGAATGCATGTTATGCCTCTCCTCTTGCGATAAAATGCCCTGTATTGGTTTCGATCCCTCCCTCAAGGAATGGGATGGCCTGAATTTAAAGGGAGACTGAAACGGCACTATAAAATTGAGGATGAGGAAGCCAAGATTAGAATAGATTTAAATAACAGGTTACAAAAACCCAATGAGTCAGTAGACGAATTTTTCGGTTTTTTTGCAAGGGTAAACCAAAACCTACATCCCCCAATACCGGATAATGAATTATTTAAAATGATAAAAAGAAATTTGAGAAATGAATTAAAAGGGCTTCTTATGTTTATCCCCCTGTGCACTACCGCGGATTTACATGATGCTTGTTTAAAAATTGAACAAACCTTAGGCCTAAATAAACCCAAATCTAGCCAAACCCTAATTAAGACAAATCCTAATGAGGAAAAAGCTCAACAAAACCCTGAGACTCAAGTCAAGACATATCAGGAACCCATAATAATTAGAGAACAACCAGTATGTCAGATACAACCCCAAGTAGTCTCACAGTCACAAGTGATACCCCAACCCCAAATATTGCCTCCACAGCCACTTATACAGCAGGTAGCTCCCCCAACAACGGGTTATACCCGAGTAACAACTCCACAAGGGTACATCCCGCATATGAGAACATATTATACAAACACGGACACAAACTTAGAGCGGTTCATCCCTCATGGGAACACAACCCTCTCTCTTCCGGAAGGATCTCAAAATCCCTTCCCTGTCCAAAACATTCCTCAAAGCTACCCAGCTCCAAATTATAGAACTCCTGTCCCGAGTCCCAACCCCCAAACAAGGCAATCCCATCTTGAGTCAAGAAATCAACCAAGACGACAAAATCTACAAAGAGACGAATATCCTCGCCGTACACGAGTCTTCGAATCAGGGAACGAGAACCTCGACAGCTAGCCCTTCCACCAATTCCAAGACATCAACAGAACCAGACCAAGGAAAAACAAATCCCTCCGGTAGTCAACCAGGACGCCCGTCAAATATTCTGTTTCAACTGCGGTTTTTTGGGTCACTACGCAAACGAGTGCCCGTCCGCCAGAATGGAGAGAAATCGAGGTCAGTTTCCGGGAAACTCCAACTCGGGGGGAATACCAGAGGACGTTTCCCTCCCGCAACTCAAAAGTCCCTGAAGAAGAAGACCGAATTGTGACCACACCACTTCACCTGGCCACAATTCAAAGAAGAGGACTCCCAAAGAGGAACCCTCATTTTATAAAAATTAAATTTGAACACACAATCCTACATACAAGAATCGACAATGGTGCTGAAGTATCCATGATAAGCCTAGACCAGTGGAGGGCCATACAATGATTTATGGGAGAAAATAGACTTGAACCTAAGTCAGAAAGATCAGAATGCATAGTTTTGGGGAATGGACAATAATCTTTTACTAAAGGATCAACAGTATTAGATTTTGAAATAAAACTTGAACAAGACATCATTAGAAGATTTAGTCAAGAGTTTCATATTGTCCCCTCACTCCTGTGTGACGCTATATTAGGCAGAGATTTCCTAGAAGATTGGAATACCATTATCGTTTTTGGAACTCAAACTTGCTCAATAAATGGACTAACACTTAAACTATTAGAGGTGTCGGAGGACAAATTGCCCCCGTCACCACAAATGGTCACTAACGTCAACGAAGCAGTTGATTCAAGTCTCTCGTACAAGCAGAAGAGTGAGTTGAAGGAACTCCTCAGATTCCCTGAACTATTCAGCGACAAGTTAGGACGAACCAGTTTGGTCGTCCATGAAATACACACAGGTAACGATAAGCCTATACATAAAAGAGCTTACCGAGTTAGCGACGAAAAGAAGAAAATCATCGAAAAAAATATCTACGACATGCTAAAAGATGGCATCATAAAACCATCAACTTCACCATGGGCTTCACCAGTCGTAATCCTTGAACAAGACGACGGATCCGGAACAGGAAAAAAGAAGTACCGCTTCTGCATTGACGTTCGGGAACTGAACGCAATCACCGCAAAGGATCCTTACCCTATTCCTCGTATCGACGAAACCTTAAGTAAGTTGGGGAAACCCAAATACATCACAGCGTTGGATCTGAAGTCAGGCAAGTCGAAATGGAACCAGGAAGCTCACCAAAGACCGTCTTCGTCACTAACGCTGGGAAATACGAATTCAACGTCCTCCCTTTTGGACTTTGCAATGCACCAAGTACCTTCCAGCGTCTGATGGATGAAGTCTTCCGGGATGGAGAAAATTTCTCTATCGTCGTATACCTAGATGACATCTTGATCGCATCCGAAACTTGGAAGGAGCAGAAGAACGCACTGGAATACGTCATGACCAAATTGAAGAACGCCGGCCTCACACTTCAACTGAAGAAATGCCGATTTGCCCAGTCAGAAGCAATAGTCCTGGGACGCGTCATAAAGGAAACAGGAATTTACATAGATCCGTCCAAAGTGGAAGCCATCAAGAACTTTCCCCAACCGAAGACGCTGAAACAACTTCAACGATTCCTTGGAATGGCTGGATGGCACCACCGATTTATACCACACTATTCGAAGATAGCCACTCCCCTTAGGAACCGTCCATAAACTACGTCACACTCTTATGGGGGGACGGGGTTTGTAAGTTTGTGACGGTCCGTGACAAGGGGGGAGGGAGGGGTTCTTCGGTGTGTGACGTCACATTTAACATTAATTTTAAAACGAGGCAAATTGGCTCCCTTTTGTAGAAGAAAAAACACTAAGTCCACCCTAGGAACGATTTCTACAATAATTTAACCAAATTTATATTTCTTCATCGCTTAAATAGTAGATACTTTAAGCAATGATCTACTACTTACGCGTACGTGTAGCCAATTTAAACAGCGCACTTAAAATAAACAAACCAGTTCATTTCAGAACTAGCTTAAAAACGGAAGTGAACTTTGAATTTCAAGCCGAGAGAAATATTTCTGAGTGGACATATTTCTGTTAAGACAAATCATAGTGCGTATGGGAGGGGGGGGTTAAAGAAATGTGACGTGGTTTTTAGGGGAGGGGTCTGAGAAAACGTGACGAAGCGTGATCTGGCGGGACGGGGGGGGTCAGAAAATGCCTTTTTTACATGACGAAGTTTATGGATGGTCCCTAAAATAACCACCTAAAGAAGAAAGGGATCAAGTTCGAATGGGGTCCCGCTCAAGAGGAAGCATTCCAGAAGATCAAGGAAGCCATCTGTAGCTCTCCACCTCTAGCAGCATACAAGCCAGATGCTCCAAGTATCCTAACGACGGACGCCTCAGATGCAGGACTAGGAGCAATGCTATCACAGATCCAAAACGGAATTGAAGTCCCGATCGCTTACGCCAGCAGAAATCTAAGAAATGCCGAAGCAAACTACAGCACATCCGAGAAAGAATGTCTCGCGATCTACTGGGCCATCGGACATTTCCGCCCGTACCTGGAAAGCAGACCTTTCACCGTCGTAACCGACCAAAAAGCACTACAATGGCTATTTGGACTCAAGGAGCCAAATTCAAAACGTGTCAGATGGGCGATGTATCTCCAAACCTTCGACTACAAAGTCTAACACAAGAAAGGAGTCGAAAATATAGTCGCAGACGCCCTTTCAAGAGCTCCTCTTGGACTGTTTGCCATGTCCGTCGCCTCCACCATGGAAGAAGAAAATCAAGAAGCATCATACGAAAACTCTAATGTCCCTTCGGATCATTCTCATCATGCATACGTTCTTCCTCCATTGCCACACGCGAATTTTCACATTTTCGACCGCGATGACATCATTACCGCCCAAGGAGAAGATCCCATTATCCGCGATATTATAGAACTATTACGGCAAGACAACCCTCCGGAACACCCAGAGTTCGAGATGGTCAACAACTTAATATACAGAAAAGCGTCTGGAACACGTCCAGCAAGAATCTATCTACCAAAATCTCTCCGAAGGGAAACCATGAGACTTCTGCACGACCATCCTCTGTCCGCTTCTAAGTTGAAAGCATCTTGCCACACTAATCCTGACAAGCCATCAATCTCTCTGATAAAATCTGTATGCTATCCAAAGTCATGCAAATTTTAAACCAAAGCTACTAAATGGGGGTCTACTAATGAACGGGATGCGAGAAGTCAATATTACAATTTAATGAAGCACAAGCACAAAAATCTACGCGTTGAGGAGTGTGGACTTTTCTTAAGCGAAGATTATCCCTATCTTGGCGCGTCCCCAGATGGTTTAATATCTTGTGATTGCTGAGGAGAGGGAGTTTTGGAATTGAAATGCCCTTATGTTTTTCGCAACGCGGTAATAGAAGAAACCATTGGTTCAGAAAATTCCTATCTCGATGGGGAGATGTTGTTGATTAAAAATAATTCCTATTTCTATCAAGTTCAGGCGCAGATTTTTATAAGAAATAGGAAATTTTGTGACTTTTGCATTTGGACAACAAAAGATTTTTTTATTCAACGAGTTCTGCCTGATCAAGTTTTTTGGAATTCTGTCCTTAGAAAGGCAGGTTTTTTTTCGACAACGTGATAATGCCTGAACTTTTGGGGATTTTTCACGCGCAGTTGGCAAGTTCCAAAGGAAAATGTATTGTCCGTACAAGAATCAGACAGTCTATCTTCATTAGTTCCACAACCAGGAACAGCAAATTTACAAGCTCAAACTATTCAAGCTTTCGCGCCTCCTAAAATGAGTCAGGTGCAAAAACCCTCGCAAAGCGAAACCGACCCAATTTCAAAAAAACCTGAGACTCAAAGTCCCTCACCTTCTAAAACACGTTCCCCTTCAATTCTACAAGCAACTCTGGCGCAATCCCCACAAAGAGTGAACCAGAGAATTCTTACTCCTCAACGTCCTAACATCAGGTGTAACAGTTCTAAGAAATTGGAAAGAAAGCGTAAAAAGTGGTGTTTGCCTAACTGTAAAGACAAACGAACGGATAAATTCATTGCTTGTGATAACGCGACCTGTTCAGTAGAATGGTTTCACGTGAAGTGCTTGGGAATGAAATACATTCCTCCAGGGTCTTGGTTTTGTCCTCAGTGCAGAATCCAAACAAAATAATATATGAATTAACTGAAAACATTGTTATATTTTATTTATTTTAAAAAAGGTTAAAGGTATCAAAAACCTCGGCATTAAAACAAAGCTTAAAAAGTTAAGTTCCTATTATTTATATGTTATAATCTATTTATATATAATAATTAGAGTTTATGTATTTTCTAATATTTGTTTGGATTTAAATCTTAATATATTTAACTCCTTTTTTAAGTACAAAATAATAAAATATGGGATATCAATAAAAAGTAAATTTTCTTTTCCTTGAAATAAACCAAACATAGTTTTTCTAGTCAATGATAGTTATTCAAATGGTATAATTGGACTAGAAAGATTCGTCAATGCACAACAAACTACCGCAATTTTGTCAATTGCCGCTAAATCTTCGCCATCGCAACATCCCAAAAGTTCAATTGGCATTTTTATATTGAGAATCCTAAATTTTTGGCGAAGAAAACCGATAACACGCTCTACATGTATCCTTACATGTGCTATATCTCTCGTGGACTCCACGTCTTTTGCCGCTAATTGGTTTTTTCTTCCTTTTTTCGTAGGGATTTTAACTTCGGCATAATGAAATGCAACACTCTTCTCAATGTCAAAACCCCTATCTGCTAAAAGCACGTCTCCAGGCGGAAGATTTTCCAAAATACCACAATTTTCGGTGATGTGTGTGTTTGTCACATGACCTCCCCAGCCGTTCGAAATGAAAGTTACTGTCCCTTGAGGACTAATTCCAATTAAAAATTTCACAGTATTTTGATGTTTATACTGAGACCAAGTTTGCGCTTTTGCCAAGAGCGAGGCTGATTTGTCACAAAACACCTCAAAACAATCTATGACAACAACCGCCTTTTTACCAAATTTTTCTTGGAAAGTTATGGGCATTGTTTTTTAAAGGGCCTCTCGTTCTGGCCAAAAAATGTTTTTACAATTTCGATGGTATAAAGCATTTAGACAGTTATAAAATTTTCTCCCAACAGTACGGTCTGAAACGTTAAATCTGTACGCAAAATCCAAGTGGGTGCAACCTTATCTTAATTTCATAAGCGTTAACATCAGTTGTTGAAACTCGGTTAATTTGGCTTTCGGGGCTTAAAAAGGTAAGGTTTGACTTCTTCATACACTACGAGCAATAATTCATAATTTTCTAATCCCGTAAAAAAGTTCACCTTTGCGTCTTGGTCCTTGAAAAATGACTGCTTCAACGAATGTTTTTCTAGTTCCTTTTTAGTTTCAAGGAGACTAGAATTTAATTTCTTCAAATCATTGATAAGATTTTTAGTCTTCTCTTCCGACACTTTCAGCTTTTCTTTCAAGTTTTCAATTCGTAACTCTGCACTTTCTAATTCAAAAGTGTAAGAAACCCTAAACTTGGTTTGCGTTCCCTGGTGAATTAAATCAGGTCTTGCTGGTGTTTTCTGCACTATTCTACAGGGCCGGTAGGCCCTTGTAGATATGACATGACACCCTTCCGTAATGTTAAAGAAAAAGTCACACCTTTTAGGGTTAGCGTCCCATAGAAAAAGCATTAAAAAAATTTCGGTTTTTTAAGGAAATTGAGACAGGCCATACGGAAAAACTATAGCGAAGTTAGTTTTAGGAATGCTTCTAAATTAACAAGCATTTATTAAATGAGAAACTTACCTGTTTCGATTTTTAATTAATGAATTCTAATTTTTGTAATTTAACTAATTAAGATAGTACGTCAAAAAATTACTTTTGGGTCAGAAGTCAGCCTAACCTGCTAGCGCGTTTAAACTTATTTCCCCATTTTCGTTCTCATTGATAACTAGAACGGCCTTGCTTTTTGCGTGCTAACAAGTTACGTTGATAAATTTCAAACGTTTGCTTTTATGTGGAAAATTCCTAATTTCATAGCAGACGACAGTAAGGCAACTAAAATTAATTACTTTGGTATTTCATCCGAGCTTGAACACCTTTATTTGGATTTGCTAATTATCTATAACACCCTTAAGAACAAATACTTTGTTATCAGGTCGAATTTTCATCTAAAAAATTAATTCAGGTAAATAATTACAGTTAATAGAGGTTTTTATATCTTTTGAAGTAAGTTTTTCGACGTTCTTTACGGCCAAGGCTTAAGTTGTATTTTAGTTAGTCTATGAAATTATAGTCTTTATAGTGTAGTGTCTGTCCTCTTCAAAGATTATTAAAAGGGCTTATTTCCAGCTCTCATTTGTTTTGGAATTCTTTATATAGTCTGCTCCGTTTTATGCTAGAAGCATTTCCTAACCAGGCTAACCCCAGGTTTTTTTACTGTATTTACCATGTGCGCTTCCAATTTGAAGTAAAAAATGGCATATTTATTCAAATTATTAAGGTGTTGAAATAAAGGTAGTGCTTTTCACCCTTTGAAAAGATCGAGAACTTCAAAATACTACTGGAAAGATGACAAAAAGTTCAATGTGTTTTCCTTACGGCAGTTTTAAGAGTCGTCGTGTTTACGTTAGCGCAGTTAATTCAACATTCTCATTTGAGGTATACAAGGTTTCATTATTTGTTAATCTCACTAAAATGCTACTAATTGTGAAGGTGTGTGATATAATTCCTGAAACTCAACCAACGTAGAGGACCAGATCATTCATTAAAACAATTTCTATACTTTTGAACCAGTATGTTATGTTACGTTAATCATTTTAGAAACTATTTGTTACCAACAGTGGATTTTGTTAATTCATAAATATAACAGTGGTGCTGGTTGATCCAGGAGGACAGTGTCGTTATGTAATTTAATTAGTCAAATAATTTCCATGTTTACATCTGCGCAGATTTTTCAAACGTAACCACGTGGGAAACGGAGGGTTATGTTGTTCACTATTTCCACAGTTCACATTGCCGTTTATTTGACTAAATTGCTATGAATTGTTTAGGTATTTAATTTAATTACTGGTATTCAAGTCAAAGTTGCCAAACTATAGAATCACATCATTCATTAACATATGTTATAGATGATCTTTATGTTACCGAAAATTTAGCACGGGGTGTGATAAAAATTGAACGCAATGAGTTGGCAAGAATGAAAAAACTCTTCTGAACTTTACTATAAAGGTAATTTGAAACTCATTTTATAAGCTAAATCAACACTGCCAAACCTCAATCCTTCATAAATTTAAACTTAATTAAGTATAATTAGCGTGAATTTAAAGATGAAATGTACATATTTTGGATAAGAACTCGAGTAACTTAAGATTTAAACTGGACAAGCTGTTGGTATACCCCATGTTTTCTATTTCATACTTAAGTTAATTTAAATTATCTTTAAAGTACATTAGTAGGCGCGAAATTCGAAAGTGTAGGGTAAAATAAGATTCAAAAGCTCCACTAAAAATTCCAATTAACGTGAAGTATATATTGAAAGTCATTTTATAACCTAAATGTACACTGCCGAAACACAATCCTACGTTAATTGTCACTCAATTAAATATAATTAACGTGAAATTAAACCAAATATATTCATTTTTTGGATAAAAACTCAAATAACTTTTAATCTTATTAAAAATTACCCAAGCCATTGGTAAACCCCAATGTTTTCTATTTCACACTTAAGTTAATTTAAACTATCTTTAAAGTACATTAATTTGCGCGAAATTCAAAAGTTTTGGGTAAAATAATGACTGGCAAAAATGTTAAACTTCACTAAACGTTGCAATTAGGGTAAAAAATGCCAATAAATTATACTTTTAAGCTTAATCCACTCTCCCGAACCGCGCTCAAATTAAGATTAAAACATCACAAGTTTTTCGCACAGCCACAGATGTTTCCTATTTCACTTTCAAATTAATTTAATTCATCATTAAAATACATCGAAAGCTCTTACATATTTTAGGGTAATTGCAATTAAAGTTAATATTTTATCGAAACTTGTATCCACACTAGATAAACCGTTAAATTAAACTTAACCAAGTTTAATTAATGTGAAATCAATCCAAAACACGAATGTTTTTGGAAAATTCATGGATGCCTTATAATTAAACTAACAAATTATAATTAAAACTACACTTATCTTACACTCAGCCTCCATTTTCCTGTTTAATTCTTACACTTAAATAAATTGTCATTTAAAAGCATTTTTCCCATATTGAAAGAGAGCCATTGAAAAGGAGCGAAACTTAAAGTTTGGGAGGGGATGTTACAGTATTTGTGCCATGTTACAATTTTAACACTACCAGACTTAGAAATAGCACACGTCCACTGGTCCAAAACCAGTTTATTGGTTGCTTGGACCAGTTTTTAATTGAAAAAATTAATAATTAAGTTTTTTGATGGGAATTGAGGCGGGACCAGTTTAAAAATTCAAGCTTTCTTCCAATTTCTACTCTTAACTTTTCTCTTTCAAACACAATAAACCGCATCACTCTAGAGTTTAGACCCAAATGAAGGGCTTGCCAAGTGGTACCAGGTTTTGGTAGTGGTATTAAGTTAGATTTAAAACTACGCGGCAGTCGGCAGTCTCGGCACGATTGGAATTTTGAAGTCTCGCAGAGTCAATTTAGTCAAACCTATCCTTTATGGTCAAACTACCTTGAACCTTCTCGCAAGTGGGCTAGCGCCTATATATATAAATAGCCCACGTATATAAATATATATATATACGGTAAAGCTAACATAATTATTCAAAATTTAATTACATTAAGACTGAAGTGACAGATATTATAAAAAAACGTCTTGGTTTGGACCAAGACCGAAAAAACAAACGATATGTGTGAGGTTTATCAATTGGCTGAAGTTTCAGATATTGCAATTGTTTTTAGTTATTTTTATCCATTTAATCCTTAAAAATATTAAATTCAATCAACTGATTTTACTAAATTAATTGAAAAAATTACATATCTACGCTTTTTCAAGAACAATTACATTTTCCGAAAACATTTTATCATGAAATTAATTATTTTCAAGGGATTTCGTGTAAGCACCTTGACGGACGTAGATTTAATTGTTGCTGGCTTGACAAATTTTCAAATTTGCACCCAAAAAAGTTTAAATCTGTAAGTTGCTAAGAAGACTGATGTTCAAAAAAATATGATAATTTAAATTTATTTTGTTCAGACTAGTTAATAAACTAAATAACTAATGTCGTCTATTTAAGACAAAGCAACATCGTTTATCCTGTGTGGTTTCATTTAGTAGGTAGCTATCTGTAACACTGGACAAATATGATAACGGTATATAAGCAAAGGTAAGGGTAAAGATTACATAAAAAGAAATACGTTTCAGTACCAATGGCTTGTTATATTCATCTCCATTCATTACCAGTTAAACGAAGAAGGTCACACTTAACTTAAAGGCCGACTTCCATCGAAAAGGGTTCTTACGAACTGAAAACCGTGCATCGAGAGTAGCAATGGAGCGACCGTGCCGATTTTCGAATCCCCGCTGGACAAAATTTTGAGGGGTTCTTACGAACTGAAAACCTTGATACGGGGGTTCTTACGAACTGAAGATAAACAATAGATATTTTCCTTCAGAGGGTCGTAAAAATCGGGAATAAAATATTTAAGAGACTTTCTATTGTTTATCTTCAGTTCGTAAGAACCCGCATAGCAAGGTTTTCAGTTCGTAAGAACCCCTCCAAATTTTGCCCCAGTGGGGACTCGAAAATTGGCATGGTCGCTCTATTGTTAAGAATCGATGCACGGTCTTCAGTTCGTAAGAACCCTTTTCGGTGGAAGTCGGCCTTTAACCCCCCCCCTTCCTCCATTTCCCCAATATATAAAATTTTACAATCACCAGTGGTTCCAGTGTTTTGGGTCATCTGAGCCGACGCAATACACCCAGCAAATATTACCATATAGGTCGAAACCTTTTCACATTAGTGAACGGTACATGACTCTCCGGACTTGCCCACCAACCTTAATAACCTAAAACTATAAAACGTTCGTGTACAAGAATGATTATTGTTGTGGCTTGACACTCGCTAGCGCCTGAAGGACCGATCACTCAGTCTAATCGGTGTACATTTGTAAGAGAGTAGACCATTTTAGAAATTACATACAGAGAATTAAAACACAGGTGTGATGCCGCCATTAAGGTCTTCTCTCTCTCTCGCCCAGAAGCACCGCTATAGGCAGTGCAAGTTGACTAGCCTCCTGCTTGTAGTCAACTTTGTTACCGTCTGGCGGTGACCCTTGGTACGAGGGAGAATACCCAATGGTGGCCTCGCCACTGTGTGTTTTCCGAAATGGTATTTACGCGTGCTAAAATGATTATGCGTAATACGTTACCGGTGTACAAGTAACGCCAACAATGTAGAAAGGGGTGGTGACGTTATAAAACTCTAAAGTACGAAGAGGGAAATTGCAGTGCAACCTTTCCTTCATAGTCGCGACATTAGAAATTTAGCATTTCGATATACGAAATTAAATGTGTGAATTCGTGCAACACCCTGGTTTGGAATCGACTTTTAAAAATTTACATTTTCCTTTCGAATTATGTCAAAGTTCGCTTGGTCTTTTTAGACAGAGTGTTTCAAATATTCATTACTGATCCCTCAGCACGTACTCCCTTCAAAATAATTAATTTCATGATAAAATGTTTTCGGAAAATGTAATTGTTCTTGAAAAAGCGTAGATATGTAATTTTTTCAATTAATTTAGAGGGAATAGATCGATTAACAGTAAAATCAGTTGATTGAATTTAATATTGATTAAGGATTAAATGGATAAAAATAACTAAAAAAAATTGCAACATCTGAAACTTCAGCCAATTGATAAACCTCACACATATCGTTTGTTTTTTCGGTCTTGGTCCAAACCAAGACGTTTTTTTATAATTCATTTAGGCTTAGAAAATGGAAAACGTTGTAAACCATTTTAACAAAGGATGCCTCGTTAGTTTTTATGGCGGAGGAGGACGTGGAGGAAGAGGGGGACGTGGAGGTAGGGGAGGAGGTGGGCGTAGAGGCGGAAAATCGTGTGGAAAAAGGATTTGCTACAACTGCAAAAAAACCGGGGCATATTGCCAAAAATTGCACAATTAAGGAAGGTAGGACAAGAAAATAATTTTATAAATTTACCTGGGTCTTTTGTTGAACAAAGGACAATATTCTTAGTTACTGTCAATTAATTTTATATCCATCAAATATTAGACGAAAAAAAGAAGAAAAAGAGGAGAAAGTAGAAAAAATGGAGGAAAATAAAAAAATTGAGGAAGAAGAAAAAAGAATGGAGGATGACACCGGAAAAAACATTATAAGCATTATAATTGTAAGTTTCCTTGAATGAAAAATAATGTTGACATTATGTTTCACGTAGGTTCAGGAAAAGGCGAATTTTTATTTCTATTGTATAAACATAATTTTTTTTGTTATTTTTATTTTTAATTGTATAAACATTATATTTTTTTATTTAATTGTATATACATTATAATTTTTTTTATTTAATTGTATAAACATTATAATTTTTTTTATTTTTTTTGAATGTATAAACATTATATTTTTTTTTATTTTTTTTAATTGTATAAACATTATAATTTTTTTTACATAACGGCAACGCTACCTTGACCGAGGCTTAACGAAATTAGCTTAGAGAAATTCGTTAATAATAAAATATTCTGTTGGCTTTTAAATTTAAAATTAATTTTAGTAAATTTCATTGACGTTTTTTGTTGTGAAAACAATAAAAATCGTACCTAATTAGCCTCCAGTTTAATTCCAAATCCAAAATTTTAATTTTAACCGAGAGCTCAAACGCCATGTTTATCTAGCTAAAGTCCCTCTAACGGCGTGAATCACGACAAAAACGCCGTAAATCCAATATAAAAAATTAGGCTAAAATGCGTTTCTCTAACAGTGCTAAAACACTGTAACTTCAATACCCAAAACAACGTAAGTCATAGTAAGTGTTTTTAATGATAAAAATCAATACTTAAACTTAATTTATCTAATGAAACTAAGAAAAGGCACATCTATGGACTGTTATCTTTCATTTAAGATGGTTCCCAAACTTAACGAATGAATAGTTTTCTTTATACACGATCCCAATTAAGGTCATTTTTCAAAAAAATCCCATGTTATCTCAATGGAAAAATGTAGTATTTTTCACCAAATGTCTGATTAATTTTATGGATTCTAAAACCACCCTTAACAACTTATTTCTTTATAGAATTAACTATTAGTTGGATCTCTTTGAAATTCTAACCACAAAATAAGGGCCCGAATTTTAGTTCACTGGCAAAATTTCAAAGCTGTAAACACAATACGAAAAAAGTTACGGTCAATCAAAAAAACCCTCCTTTAGCATTAGAGGCAGTATCAAGTCTTATCTAAGAGAGCGACCGCTCTCCTAGAATTGAGCGAGTCCAAAGAAAGTTCATAGAGTACTATTATTTTAATTTCAAATGTGAAAGTAATGGAATACTTTACGTGAGTTTTCTGGTCCGTGACCAAATAAGGATTTTTTAAACTGGACATTAGGCCAGCGACTTTCCTGACTTGGAATAAGTAAACTGGTCCGTGATCATTGACCAGAGCACGTCATCTGCTAAACCAAAGAAGTGGATAATTAAAACATTAGATTTTTAATGTGTGAAGTCTGGTTACCCTTGAACTTTCTTAGTAGTCTCGTGGACCACTGACCCCCCTCCGATTTAATTTTTGAACTGGACCAGGCAATTTTTAAACTGGTCATATAACGTTGTCCGTGCCATATCAAATAGTCTCTAACCATTGTTAGAAACTAGAGAGAGAAATTGGGCAGTAACACTGATCATGCCCTGAACTATGAGAAAGCATAATACGACGGTTGACTAAAGTACACTTGATATTACATCATTTTGCAAAACCGCGAGTAAAAATCTTACTGTCCCTATTGAATTTGGCGCCATTGGTTTTAGAATAATTAAAATGTTCCACTGCGAAGCGTGCCGGTCACGAATGGGGATGTAACGTCTTTAGGAACTTTTTAAAACGCAAAACCATACACATACTCTCCCAAAAGTAATTAATGTAATGATAAAATGTTTTCGTGGAATGGAATTGTGGTCGAAAAGCCGAGATAAGTAAATTTTTGAAATTGATTACCAGGAAAATAATTTATTTCAACGGAAAACGGTAATGGAACGTTGTTTTTTCTAAAGCATGCATTTAAGTTTGAATTAAAAAGAAAAATTAATATCTGATCCTTCAGACAAGTGATAACCTCAGTCTTATCGATACTTTTTAGGTCTTGATTCTAATCAAGACATTTTTGATTATAGACAGATGGCCCTAGTAGCGATTTCCGAATTTTCCCTCTGAAAAAATGAGACGTTCCAAATGGAACGTGGCAATACTAAATGAGGAAGTAAAAAGTTCTGGAGCATCACATCTTTGTTCACCAGTGCCATAATCTATTGCAAATGCCACAGCCCTTCACAGTCTCATCCAACTTTGGTGTATACCAATCAGGGCTGGCCATCATAAGATTTGAAATAACCATGCTATTAAGGACAAATTTGTCTCAAGCCGGTCCTGTTTCTTGAAAATGCTTGCATGGTTACTTGATATTTTACTTCGTAGCCAATGGCTGATTATAGCTGCACAATATTGCAGAAGCTGTGCGAATTTTTGCTTAAAGTCTTCTTATTTTAAACTAGTCAACTTGAAGCTCAAAAGCCAATGGACCACTGTTCGTCCTTTGGAGATTATGTTGCTACCCTTTTAAGGCAGATTTCGACACCAGCAAAAAGAACGGCGTGCGAAATGGAAATAACAAAATTTATTTATGGTTGTATAAATGAACAATAGTCATTTCTCTACTTGTCATCACTTTGTATTTTATCTCCATATTATTTGTTATAAATATTCATTTGTGAAATAAAGTCTGTGTTCAAACTCTGGGTCTATTAACTCCTGGTATATCCCATTGCCACTCAACAGCGCCAGAGTCGCTGTAAAAATAGTTCGTGTAGGTGTTTCTAAGTTCTATTGCTGTGAATGAAGCTCTTCGTCCTGTTGTCGGTGCAATTTGTTGAAGACCATTGGCTGGATGCTCCTGTATATCTTTACGCCACTCTCCAACAAACAGATTCCCATTTTCGTCCATTTGGTCAGAATAGTTGGGCGGGTTGTAGGATTATTTGACGGATTTTTCTTCCTCTTTCAATAAAAAATTGTGTAGAACTACTGTCGCTTTGACTACAAGATCGGCGTTTTTAGGTTTCATCACGATTGACTTTGTGAAAACCCTCCATCTAGCAGACAATAATCCAAAGGCGTTTTCGCTACATCGACTAAACATAACTATTGGTTATACTAATGATGACTTAAATAAGTGTATTTTCTCAAATTCACCTTGCCCTGCTAAGCCTATAGATAAACACTCTCTTTTGAGAGTTCAGTTCTTTGGCAGCGTATGGACGTACGAAGCAGGGGAGAAGCTGAAAGGCTTCGTCTCCAACGAGGACATGAGGAGCTTTAAAATTAGTTCCTGGTAAAATTTTGGATTCTGGAAAATTAACTTTTCCTTTAGAAATGGCTTTTCCGAAATCCGATGATTTGAACACTCCTCCGTCGGAAGATGACCCGTAAGCACCAATGTCAACCGTCAAGAACTTATAATTGGCATCCACAACCGCCATTAGGACGATGGAATTAAAGCCCTATATGTTCAATTATAGTAAGGCGAACGAGAAGTATCAAGTCTAGTTGGTAATGTTCACCTTGTAGTTGTAATAAGTAGAACCGGAATTGAATGGCTGTTGGATTCGCACATGTTTGCCGTCTACAGCACCACAGCAGAATGGGAAGTTCCATTTACTTTCGTATTGCTGAGCAGCGTTTGCCCACGTTTCACGCGTTGGAGTCTATCCAAAACAATCTCTCGTATGTCGAGTATTTGAACGACAATAATCGGCCAATAATGTTTAACTCACCGGCATATATATAGGTTGCAGAACATCCCAGATAACTTCGCAAGTTTTTTTAAATTTCTGATACGCGGTAGACACACCAACCCTAAACGCGTATGCCATACAAGGGAGTGAATCCCGTAGCGAGAAAGCTGCCGAAATATGATAAGGTTTAGGTATGAGTAAATACAATTTGAATTTTAAGTGGGCTGAAGAACACTGTAGTTCAAACGACCATATTTAGCCTACTGAAAATGATCTACCCATTGTTGATCGGGGGGAGTAAATAGAAACATGTATATTTTCGATAGGCAATGGTAAGTTTTAGCAATCACCGTAATGTTAATGCCAGTCTTTCAGATGAGGAGATAAGATCATTTCGTCCTAGACAACGAGTCTGAAGCTTTTCCGCCACGAGAGACAATAGCATATCAAAGGTGGATGGGTACATCCTTGTGAAATTGGCAAACTTCGATTCGTCAGTCTTTCGCATATCCTTGAGCTTATTTTAAAAATTAATTAAATGAAACTGTTTCATCACTAAATTTTAATTATTATTTTCGTTATCATTCCATCTAGACGTGGGCACATCATTGTACTGACCCACTCAAGAAACTCACTAATGTACCGAATTGGCCTTCTGATTTACAATTTTTCCATATAGGATGAACCCACCATCTTTTATTTGAATATGCGCGTTTCTTTTTCAATTTGAGGCGTACGCACAAAGTCATTAAAAGTAACGTTTCCGCAGAAGTAGTGTTCTTTTTCGAGAAACCATTATGACTGTTTTTAAATTTAGGCTTAACAAATTTCAAAAACAAAGAAGTTTTATATTTTCGCGCCAATGTTTTTAAAAGCATGTAAAAGACGAAGCTTGAAGTTTGTGCTTGAGCAGGTAAAAATAAGTAAAAAAATATCTCGAGCTCAATCGCAAAGAAGAAGCTCACGCTACAAGCGGATTTTTTGAGACCATTAAATCAGCCTTTAGAGTCCCCATTGCTATGAATTTTATTTATTTAATCAGTAATGTCATCACTACTACTTTTGTTGAATATTGAGCATATCCACTTTTTCCTCAAGAACTCTTCTTTCGGAAAAAGATGAAAACTAATTTGGTTATTCCAATCTTGATGTTTTCAATTTCTTTGCTTTCTCCTCTTCTCGTTTTAATTACATCCAGGTACTATACACACTACCATTTTGATTTTTCAAATGATACATTCCTTCACGCTTCAAAATATGCCAATGAAATGAATTCTTAACGTTTTCAAATAGGTAGCTGACATCCCTTTAGCCTTGGTTAGGATACCGCCCGATTGTCAATTTATATACCAGTGGTGCTTAAACAAAATTTGAAAACCTTCCCATTTCTAAAATATTAATAAACATCTGTTAACGGCGCCCATAGCCACCTCCATATTTTCCCCTAGATGGCGCGAGAACCCCAGGTAACACGAGATAGATACACGATAGAGGTTAGGAGAGCTTTAACAAAATAGAGGCAACACACTCTTTCCCTGAGACGTTGGTACGAGAGGTAGGAAACGGCGACGACACAATGTATTGACTATTATTTTATATTACTTTAACCATTAAACTACTTAATCAACTTCAATGAAGCCTCATTATTTAACCCGAAAACAACGTTAAAACATCATTTCGGCTAGTAAAATAATTAAATCGAAGTTGCTTACTTACATTAAAAGTTAACTAAATGTCCAAAGCAACCAACCCAATAGACCGCTGCCGCGTACGCGTACGCGCACGTAGTATCACGTACCTATAATCCCACCGTTGCCCAGTTTCGCCCGGAGATTTTCGCTCTTTCTAGCGCGGGAAAATAAGTATTTCAAATAATATGACGTCACATAGGTCCAGCTACAAGCGCACCTGGTGGGAAAAAACGGCGAATTAAATTGCCAGTTTTTCAATGGAAATTGGGTGCCGTACTTGGGCCTTGATATAGCGTAGGCAACGGTGGGAACATCAATGGTATCCGTATCAGGGTAAATCGGGAACCAAGCGACGAGAACAATAAGCCCGACTTTTTAGTCGAGAAAATGAGAGTCAAGTTCTTGCTAATGACCAATTTATACGTGAAACGAACGCAATTTCCGGTAATCTTGGCATACGCCATTACTATACACAAAAGCCAGGGAATGAGTTTAAAATGCGCAATTATGGATTTGGGATCAAATTTACTTGGAACTGGCATGGCGTACGTTGTTCTATCGCGAGTGACTTCCTTGGCCGGTCTCCATCTCTTACAATTAGGCCCGAATAAAATTATGGCAGATGGACGGGCCATCATGGAATATAAAAGGCTGCGTCAAAAACACAAACCTGGGACCCTATTCTGTAATTTTCTCGATCCCGACCGTAAACCTTACGGTTCCAGTAAAGTTTCCAGTTTTCCGTTTTTCGCATAGCGGTCAAATGAATATTCCAGAAAAATGCTATTCTATAACTTATCCGTTAGGTAAATGCTTTTTTCCCGTTGATTTTTCAATTCCCGGTAAAATTTCACAGTAGCGTTTTCGTTAGGCTTAAAAAGAATTATTGTCAGATAGTTCACTTGGTTTTTCTTTAATTGTTTATAAATTGTCAACTTAATTCCCTTTCATTTATCGCTAAAAATGCGTTGATAAGCAGAAC
The DNA here is from genome assembly GCF_054372755.1 of Phalangium opilio. Classification (NCBI taxonomy): domain Eukaryota; kingdom Metazoa; phylum Arthropoda; class Arachnida; order Opiliones; family Phalangiidae; genus Phalangium; species Phalangium opilio. The sequence goes on from NW_028324222.1 coordinate 260,452, forward strand.
ATTACCTTTTTTCTTCTTCAGCAAAGTGAAGAATTCCCAATTTCATAAATCGGTAGATCATTTTAAATATCACTCTCGAAACTTAATTGAAATTATGACCAAAAATAAATACATTTGTAACAATTTAGTATATATCAGTTTAGTAGCGTTTTTGAAATAGGCTTAACAACTCGTTTTCAATCCATAAAGTCCCAACGAAAAGTTAACGTTTACCGTTACCGTTAAGTTTTCGTCCAAAAAGTTACAGAATAGACTTTTTCTCAGAACGGTTTTAGCCGACCGTAATCTTTACGGTTCACGAAAACTTTACAGGCAAAACGCTTACAGAATAGGGTCCCTGATCTTCCACTTATAGAAATAGTAAAGTCGGAAATAAAGATAGGTAGAAATAGACCGGCGTCGAAGACTGTTTTAGAAGGTGAAGGAGAGCGATCTGGTGAAACGGCAAAAGAAAGTCCAAAAAAATTAATTCTAGGAGAGCGGTCGCTCTCTTAGATAAGACTTGATACTCCCTCTAATGCTAAAGGAGGGTTCTTTGATTGGCCGTAACTTTTTTCGTATTGTGTTTGCTGCTTTGAAATTTCGCCAGTGAACTAAAATTTGGGCCCTAATTATGAGGTTAAAATTTCAAAGAGATCCAACTAATAGTTAATTCTATAAAGAAAAAAGTTGTTAAGGGTGGTTTTAGAATCCATAAAATTAATCCGACATTTTGTGAAAAATACTATATTTTTCCATAGAGATAACATGGGATTTTTTTTGAAAAATGACCTTAATTGCGCTAGTGTATAAAGAAAACTAATCATTCGTTACGTTTGGGAACCATCTTAAATGAAAGATAATAGTCCATAGATGTGCCTTTCTTTAGTTTCATTAAGATAAATTAAGTTTAAGTATTGATTTTTATCATTATTAACACATACTTTGACTTACGTTGTTTTGGGTTTTGGAATTACGACGTTTTACCACTGTTAGAGACACGCATTTTAGCCCTAATTTTTTATATTGGACTTACGGCGTTTCTGTCGTGATTCACGCCGTTAGAGGGATATTAAGCAAGAAAAACATGGCGTTTGAGCTCGGGTGCTTGTACTTGTGGGTGTTTTTAGGTACTTGTGGGTGCTTGTAGGTACTTGTGGGTGCTTGTAGTTACTTGTGGGTACTTGTAGGTACTTGTGGGTGCTTGTAGGTACTGTACTTGTGGGTGCTTGTAGGTACTTGTGGGTGCTTGTAGGTACTTGTGGGTGCTTGTAGGTACTTGTGGGTGCTTGTGGGTGCTTGTAGGTGCTTGTAGGTACTTGTGGGTACTTGTGGGTGCTTGTAGGTACTTGTGGGTGCTTGTAGGTACTTGTGGGTGCTTGTAGGTACTTGTGGGTGCTTGTAGGTACTTGTGGGTGCTTGTAGGTACTTGTGGGTGCTTTTAGGTACTTGTGGGTGCTTTTAGGTACTTGTGGGTGCTTGTAGGTACTTGTGGGTGCTTGTGGGTGCTTGTAGGTGCTTGTAGGTACTTGTGGGTGCTTGTAGGTACTTGTGGGTGCTTGTAGGTACTTGTGGGTGCTTTTAGGTACTTGTGGGTGCTTTTAGGTACTTGTGGGTGCTTTTAGGTACTTGTGGGTGCTTGTAGGTACTTGTGAGTGCTTGTAGGTACTTGTGGGTGCTTGTAGGTACTTGTGGGTGCTTGTAGGTACTTGTGGGTGCTTGTAGGTACTTGTGGGTGCTTGTAGGTACTTGTGGGTGCTTGTAGGTACTTGTGGGTGCTTGAAGGTACTTGTGGGTGCTTGTAGGTGCTTGTGGGTGCTTGTGGGTACTTGTGGGTACTTGTAGGTACTTGTGAGTGCTTGTAGGTTCTTGTGGGTACTTGTGAGGTCTTGTGGGTGCCTGTGGGTACTTGTGGGTGCTTGTGGGTACTTGTGGGTGTTTGTGGGTACTTGTGGGTACTTGTGGATACTTGTGGGTGCTTGTGGGTACTTGTGGGTACTTGTGGTTGCTTGTAGGTACTTGCCCCGGGTGCTTGTAGGTACTTGCCCCGGGTGCTTGTGGGTACTTGCCCCGTGTACACAACTGGCTTACTTGACATAGGAAGCTGTAGTCTACATACAATCCACAATAAACTTAGAAAAGGATTAGAAATTCTTTGGAAAGATGTGTCTGATCTGGCACATAAGGTATTGGTTCCTGCAGTCAACGGCCAGAGAATCTGACTTATCCAAGAGCAGCTAAATCTACCCAAACACAAGTTCATTAAACATATGGAGACCAGATGGTTGACTCTTCAGCCAGCTTCTGAAAGAATTTTTGGAACTAATAGATGGACTTCGCGAATATTTCTTAAAATTTCTTTCCAAACCAGAACATCAGCTTGGTGAAATCAAAAATTATATCAACATTTGTAAACTTCTGAAGAAACCAACAATGAAAGCAGAAATTTATTTCATCATATTAGCGTGTGAATTGCTTTCCCGTACTTTCTTTATATTGCAAAAGAAGGAACCAGTCATCCACGTACTCTATGAAGAACTCAGAGATTTAATCATTGTTATTTTATCACGAATATTGAAAGCGACCATAATAGAGAAGGATAAAATTTCACTTCAAATGATCAAATTTGGCGAAGACAATTCAGTATTCCTTGAAAAACTTTATATAGGTGAAAAAGCAACTTTGTATCTTCAGAAAGAAAAGGAAGTGGAAAGAAAATTATTCCTTCATTCGACACAAAAGTTTTACATTAGAATGGCTGAATATTTAATGAAGAGTTCTGCGTTTTCGAAACCACTTCTGAAATACTTCAAATTTTTAAAACCGAGTGAAATCAAAAAAGGGACAAGTTTACAATATCTCAATAGGTGGCTAATGCACTGTCACTGGAAAATGACGTGAAATTTTCTTCGAATCTTAATGCTGAATGGAAATTACTTCATTTTCAAGACCTGAAAGTCGATGAATCGACCAGAATTGACCACTTCTGGAGGGAAATTGGGGAAATTTAAACCAGTCTAGGACACTCCAAATTATCTAATTTGTTGAAAGTGGTACATTTGTATTCCACATGGAAACGCAATTAGACCCTGTAAAAGAAATCTCCATCTTTTTTCTATTACGAAGGACCTGATTATGAGCGCTAAAGTAGCTCATTCGGCTTTCAAAGCTAGATTAGCTCAAAAACAAATTGAAGAACAAAAATAGCAAACACTGCAAGCAGAGAAAGAGAAGCTTGACGCACTGAAAAACTTAAGCGAGTCTGATTTAAAAAAACAAAAACCAGATCTCTCCACATTACAATCCGAAGTTAAAGAACTGAAGGACTCTAAAGAGAAAGAAACTGAAGTTAGCGATAGCTTGTTCCAAGAGGCTAGTGCCAAATTAAAAGACGCAATTGTAAATAAAGATGTGACTGGCATAAAAGTAGCCCAGGCTTTGCGTGAAGCTTGCGAGTCACAGACAAGTAAGGAAAAAAGCACCGAAAAAGTTTTAAGAGTTGAGGAAAAAACTTTCCAAGCGGCAGTCAATGGTTATTGATTCCTATTTTGCTAAAGAACCAAAAATGTAGTTTGACACATTCCTTAGTCATTGTTGTATGTGATCTAACTTGTGATAACAAAAGTTACTGTTAACAACTTTGCTTAATAAAGATTTTTTAAATATCTCAATATGCAAAGATTCTGTTTGATACACGTATAAAAGTTATAAAAACTTATTTTTCAGATAAGTTTGCCAAAACTTTGGTATAATTTTGATGTTTTTGCCTACTAATAAGGGTAACTTATCTCAAAATGCGATCCTATTAAATCCAATAATTTTGAGAATTTGATCCTATAATTTTAAGCTTTTGATCCTATAATTTTTTTGAGAAATCGGTACGAGCCCTGCGAATGTTATATTATTGCCACTGTCTTTCTTATTATTATTCAAACCCTCAGTCAAGCTCAAGTACTCCCTATTACACATATTTTGCGCGAATAATGGTCTGAAACCCTCGTTAGGGAACCTCTGATTACCGATATTCACCTCCAAGTAATTTTAACCTAAATGTTCAAATGTGAGAGGGTTTTGATGGTAGTGACCATTGAAAGCTGATGAGCGCACAATTTCTATGATCAGTTTTTGAAAGTTTCGCCATATATAAATTGTCACGTAGGGTCTCCATGGAACCGGTGGGAATTGTAAAAAGTTTACATTCTATTAGATTCAACAGGTATTTAGCTGTTGTTTTCTCTAAGGCCATTAAATGACTGACTACTATATCCGGATGAACTTAAACCCTTCTGATATACAGTGTGCTGTCTATGATATTTATTTTTTAACTCTTTGTATTATTAGTTGGAGTCAAGAGTGCAAATGCAGAATTACTTCTATAGAATTTCAATCTCAATGATACCCCGTTAAATAGAAATTTATCAGAGTTAAAGGTTTCATGATGAATATTAAAAATTAATTGTACGGATTTTGATTCTGCTATCTCTTCCTGACGTTTTTTTGGTCCGCTTTCCGGCTTTGAAAATGCCGTATTGATGTTAATACCATCATTTCCTTCAGTTAGTAAACGTGTAGCGAGGTATGTTTTCTTCGCTTCACTGCACTTTTTCCAACGCTAACGTCTGTCGAACATATGAAAGCTATCGCTGTACAACCTTTAACATCTCTGAAAGGAGATCAACCTATCGAATTTGATTACCTTGGTATGGAAAACGAATATACCGATACTTCTTTAATAATGTTATACACTCGAAATAAAATAACCGATGAAAATGGTGGTGATATAAATGATACGGACAACGTCGATCCCGTAAATAATTTTGGACATAGTCAAATTGAAGGAGTAGATTTATACGTTGGAGATTGTCTTGTTACGGCTTCCGCTAATATGTACGCCAATGGCGTCATGATATCTATTATAACGACTTACGGTTCCGGCGCTATGAGCTATCCGGGTGTACCTCGAATGAGCAGTTCTCGAAATAGCAGCCGCGATTCCAAAAAACGGCAGCGTTGTTCAAATCTGCTGTTTTAGAAATAGCGGCTGCTGTTTTAGAAATAGCGGCCACTATTTTGGGAAATAGCAGTGTTTGTCTTGAGTTTTTAGCTTTTCTTAACGATACAGTGATATTGGTTGTTTTCAAAAGCTACCTTTTCAGTGATCGAATGTGACCTAATAATGGATCATGTATGTGAATTTTTTTTCTAAAAAAAAACTACATTTAGGCCAAAATATTGTACTATTCTTCAAGCTGCATCAGTTTAATAGTGAAACGAGGGAATATTTTTAGACCTATTTTTTTGTCATGTAGGGTCAAAGATAAAAAACGTAAACTTAATCTGGTTGTGACAGTAAATCGAAGGTATTTAAACAAAGATTTTCGGTACTTTAGAATCACAATTAGGATTGGGCTAGAATGGTTAACAATGGAAGTTTACAAAACACAAAAAGGAGGGGAGGCGTGCAACTTTAAGAACTTTGGATATCGGATTGAAGGTACCAGTAGTAAACGAAAACGCTGGAGTTGTTAAATAAGCGGATGTAAGGGAAAACTTTGGACGACGCTTGACAATAAGAACCCAGAGGAAAGGGGCAGTCATAGTGAGGACCACGCTCTCGGTCTCAAGGATTCGTTGGAAATCAAGCGGCTGGTGTGGGAAATGAAGGAAAGAGCTTCAAACGAAAGTGGTCCAATTACGAAGATATATCGGGAATTCGGTAAAATAATGGATTTAAGTTAGGTTTAATAGTTCTGTCCAATTTCATTGCTAATCCACCACGATTTTTCAGCTTCTAATATTCAAAGAAACGAACCTGCTCTAGGGACAATATTTCCAACCTTTCAATCCGTGAATAATAAACTGTACAGAGAACGAAATGCCAGTCTACCTCCCGCTCCAAAATCCAAAAAGGACATAGAATTTCCAGATCACCTTTCAAAAACCATTCAAGGTGAACCATTTATTCTTTATGGGGATGACGATATTGACATAGTGATACTTGCAACAGAAACAAATGTTGTTCGGTGAGTAGCGATATGAAATAGGCCCAATTATAAGAGGTTTTTTTTGTAAAAATGTAACAAAAGTATATGGTATAGATTAGCAACAAATAAGGAATGGTTTATCGATGGGACATTCTAGGAGAGCGGTCGCTCTCTTAGATAAGACTTGATACTACCTGTAATGCTAAAGGAGGATTCTTTGATTGGCTGTAACGTTTTTCGTATTGTGTTTGCTGCTTTGAAATTTTGCCAGTGAACTAAAATTTTGGCCCTAATTTTGTGGTTAAAATTTCAAAGAGATCCAACTAATAGTTAATTCTATAAAGAAAAAAGTTGATAAGGGTGGTTTTAGAATCCATAAAATTAATCCGACATTTAGCGAAAGATACTATATTGTTCCATAGAGATAACATGGGATTTTTTTGAAAAATGACCTTAATTGGGATCGTGTATAAAGAAAACTATTCATTCGTTACGTTTGGGAACCATCTTAAATGAAAGATAACAGTCCATAGATGTGCCTTTGCTTAGTTTCATTAAGATAAATTAAGTTTAAGTATTGATTTTTATCATTATTAACACATACCTTGACTTACGTTGTTTTGGGGATTGGAATTGCGGCGTTTTACCACTGTTAGAGACACGCATTTTAGCCCTAATTTTTTATATTGGACTTACGACGTTTTTGTCGTGATTCACGCCGTTAGAGGGATATTAAGCAAGAAAAACATGGCGTTTGAGCTCTAGTAGGTGCTTTGCCCGGGTTCTTGTGGGTACTTGTGGATGCTTGTAGGTACTTGTGGGTTCTTGTGGGTTCTTGTGGGTACTTGTGGGTACTTGTGGGTACTTGTAGGTACTTGTGGGTGCTTGTAGGTACTTGTGAGTTCTTGTGGGATCTTGTGGGTACTTGTGGGTACTTGTAGGTACTTGTGGGTTCTAGTGGGTAATTGTGGGTTCTTGTGGGTGCTTGTGGGTACTTGTGGGTTCTTGTGGGTGCTTGTGGGTACTTGTGGGTTCTTGTGGGTGCTTGTAGGTGCTTGTGGATACTTGTAGGTGCTTGTGGGTCCTTGTAGGTACTTGTGGGTGCTTGTAGGTACTTGTGGGTACTTGTGGGTGCTTGTGGGTGCTTGTAGGTACTTGTGGGTACTTGTGGGTGATTGTAGGTACTTGTGGGTGCTTGTAGGTACTTGTGGGTTCTTGTAGGAACTTGTGGGTTCTTGTGGGTACTTGTGGGTGCTTGTAGGTACTTGTGGGTGCCTGTAGGTACTTGTGGGTGCTTGTGGGTACTTGTGGGTTCTTGTGGGTACTTGTGGGTGCTTGTAGGTGCTTGTGGGTGCTTGTAGGTACTTGTGGGTGCTTGTAGGTACTTGTGGGTACTTGTGGGTGCTTGTAGGTACTTATGGGTACTTGTAGGTACTTATGGGTACTTGTAGGTACTTATGGGTGCTTGTAGGTACTTATGGGTACTTGTAGGTACTTATGGGTACTTGTAGGTACTTATGGGTACTTGTAGGTACTTATGGGTACTTGTAGGTACTTATGGGTACTTGTAGGTACTTATGGGTACTTGTAGGTACTTATGGGTACTTGTAGGTACTTGTGGGTACTTGTAGGTACTTGTAGGTACTTGTGGGTACTTGTAGGTACTTGTGGGTACTTGTAGGTACTTGTGGATACTTGTAGGTGCTTGTGGGTGCTTGTAGGTACTTGTTGGTACTTGTGGGTGCTTGTGGGTGCTTGTAGGTACTTGTGGGTGCTTGTGGGTGCATGTGGGTGCTTGTGGGTACTTGTGGGTACTTGTAGGTACTTGTGGGTTCTAGTGGGTAATTGTGGGTTCTTGTGGGTGCTTGTGGGTACTTGTGGGTTCTTGTGGGTGCTTGTGGGTACTTGTGGGTTCTTGTGGGTGCTTGTAGGTGCTTGTGGATACTTGTAGGTGCTTGTGGGTCCTTGTAGGTACTTGTGGGTGCTTGTAGGTACTTGTGGGTACTTGTGGGTGCTTGTGGGTGCTTGTAGGTACTTGTGGGTACTTGTGGGTGATTGTAGGTACTTGTGGGTGCTTGTAGGTACTTGTGGGTTCTTGTAGGAACTTGTGGGTTCTTGTGGGTACTTGTGGGTGCTTGTAGGTACTTGTGGGTGCCTGTAGGTACTTGTGGGTGCTTGTGGGTACTTGTGGGTTCTTGTGGGTACTTGTGGGTGCTTGTAGGTGCTTGTGGGTGCTTGTAGGTACTTGTGGGTGCTTGTAGGTACTTGTGGGTACTTGTGGGTGCTTGTAGGTACTTATGGGTACTTGTAGGTACTTATGGGTACTTGTAGGTACTTATGGGTGCTTGTAGGTACTTATGGGTACTTGTAGGTACTTATGGGTACTTGTAGGTACTTATGGGTACTTGTAGGTACTTATGGGTACTTGTAGGTACTTATGGGTACTTGTAGGTACTTATGGGTACTTGTAGGTACTTATGGGTACTTGTAGGTACTTGTGGGTACTTGTAGGTACTTGTGGGTACTTGTAGGTACTTGTAGGTACTTGTGGGTACTTGTAGGTACTTGTGGGTACTTGTAGGTACTTGTGGATACTTGTAGGTGCTTGTGGGTGCTTGTAGGTACTTGTTGGTACTTGTGGGTGCTTGTGGGTGCTTGTAGGTACTTGTGGGTGCTTGTGGGTGCTTGTGGGTGCATGTGGGTGCTTGTGGGTACTTGTGGGTACTTGTAGGTACTTGTGGGTTCTAGTGGGTAATTGTGGGTTCTTGTGGGTGCTTGTGGGTACTTGTGGGTGCTTGTGGGTACTTGTGGGTTCTTGTGGGTGCTTGTAGGTGCTTGTGGATACTTGTAGGTGCTTGTGGGTCCTTGTAGGTACTTGTGGGTGCTTGTAGGTACTTGTGGGTACTTGTGGGTGCTTGTGGGTGCTTGTAGGTACTTGTGGGTACTTGTGGGTGATTGTAGGTACTTGTGGGTGCTTGTAGGTACTTGTGGGTTCTTGTAGGAACTTGTGGGTTCTTGTGGGTACTTGTGGGTGCTTGTAGGTACTTGTGGGTGCCTGTAGGTACTTGTGGGTGCTTGTGGGTACTTGTGGGTTCTTGTGGGTACTTGTGGGTGCTTGTAGGTGCTTGTGGGTGCTTGTAGGTACTTGTGGGTGCTTGTAGGTACTTGTGGGTACTTGTGGGTGCTTGTAGGTACTTATGGGTACTTGTAGGTACTTATGGGTACTTGTAGGTACTTATGGGTGCTTGTAGGTACTTATGGGTACTTGTAGGTACTTATGGGTACTTGTAGGTACTTATGGGTACTTGTAGGTACTTATGGGTACTTGTAGGTACTTATGGGTACTTGTAGGTACTTATGGGTACTTGTAGGTACTTATGGGTACTTGTAGGTACTTGTGGGTACTTGTAGGTACTTGTAGGTACTTGTGGGTACTTGTAGGTACTTGTGGGTACTTGTAGGTACTTGTGGATACTTGTAGGTGCTTGTGGGTGCTTGTAGGTACTTGTTGGTACTTGTGGGTGCTTGTGGGTGCTTGTAGGTACTTGTGGGTGCTTGTGGGTGCTTGTGGGTGCATGTGGGTGCTTGTGGGTACTTGTGGGTTCTTGTGGGTACTTGTGGGTGCTTGTAGGTACTTGTGGGTGCTTGTAGGTACTTGTGGGTGCTTGTGGGTAATTGTGGGTTCTTGTGGGTGCTTGTGGGTGCTTGTGGGTACTTGTGGGTGCTTGTAGGTGCTTGTTGGTGCTTGTAGGTACTTGTGGGTGCTTGTAGGTACTTGTGGGTACTTGTGGGTGCTTGTAGGTACTTATGGGTACTTGTAGGTACTTATGGGTACTTGTAGGTACTTATGGGTACTTGTAGGTACTTATGGGTGCTTGTAGGTACTTATGGGTACTTGTAGGTACTTATGGGTACTTGTAGGTACTTATGGGTACTTGTAGGTACTTATGGGTACTTGTAGGTACTTATGGGTACTTGTAGGTACTTGTAGGTACTTGTGGGTACTTGTAGGTACTTGTGGGTACTTGTAGGTACTTGTAGGTACTTGTAGGTACTTGTGGGTACTTGTGGGTACTTGTAGGTACTTGTGGATACTTGTAGGTGCTTGTGGGTACTTGTAGGTACTTGTAGGTACTTGTGGGTACTTGTAGGTACTTGTGGGTACTTGTAGGTACTTGTGGATACTTGTAGGTGCTTGTGGGTGCTTGTAGGTACTTGTGGGTACTTGTGGGTGCTTGTGGGTGCTTGTAGGTACTTGTGGGTGCTTGTGGGTGCTTGTGGGTGCTTGTGGGTTCTTGTGGGTACTTGTGGGTGCTTGTAGGTACTTGTGGGTGCTTGTAGGTACTTGTGGGTGCTTGTAGGTACTTGTGGGTGCTTGTGGGTAATTGTGGGTTCTTGTGGGTGCTTGTGGGTGCTTGTGGGTACTTGTGGGTGCTTGTAGGTACTTATGGGTACTTGTAGGTACTTATGGGTACTTGTAGGTACTTATGGGTACTTGTAGGTACTTATGGGTACTTGTAGGTACTTATGGGTACTTGTAGGTACTTGTGGGTACTTGTAGGTACTTGTGGGTACTTGTAGGTACTTGTGGGTACTTGTAGGTACTTGTGGGTACTTGTAGGTACTTGTGGGTACTTGTGGGTACTTGTAGGTACTTGTGGGTACTTGTAGGTACTTGTGGTTACTTGTAGGTACTTGTGGGTGCTTGTAGGAACTTGTGGGTGCTTGTAAGTACTTGTGGGTACTTGTGGGTGCTTTTAGGTACTTGTGGGTGCTTTTAGGTACAGTCCCCGACAAAAGTTTCTGGACATTTTCATTTGGCTGCCATTTTGTTCCTATTTGAGCTAGAGTAACAAAATAGGACTTTCTAGATAGGTTGCCTTCTCAAGATTATTTTAAAATTACAAATGACACTGTGGCGCTAATAGGGCGTTAGCCATAGCGGAAATAGTAAAGCCCCCCGATAATGACGTTACGAAATAATGCTTCAAATGGATCAATAATTCTATCGTTGCACGCGTCTTGTCACGTAGAATCCGAAACTGTTTTCAAATTGTAAATCGGTTCAGAAAATCAAAAGTTATGACAAAAAACGTGACGTTCAAAACAATAGCAAATAAGCCTAACGATTATTTATTTGTTCTATATCAACTTAGCTCAGTAGTAAAACATTACGATTAGAAAAACAAGATGTTCCAACCCAAGAATTTTTAGTTCCACACTGACATATGAGTAATGGGAACTTATGAATTAGACTCGGTCTTCGGAAATGGAGGATTGTTGGTGGCGGTTTGTAAACGTCTAAATATTTAGAGATTTGGATATGTTTAAAGATTTTTTATAATTTACTAGTTGCTTATACAGTGGGTGGATATTTAGGGATAATTCTTTTGACGGATATTTTACGGCAGACTGCGTTATGTGTTGAATTGGTATTAAAAGTTGGACGAGCCGCGGTATTGGATGATGGACAGTGTTTCAAGAATATACTTTGAGATGGTTTAAGGAGCAAAATAGGTGGCATGACTAAAATAAAGGTGTAACAGAACTTATTTGACGTTCGGTAATCAATTTTTGGACGCCTGAGAATTGGATGTTGAGAAATGCTCTGAAATTAATATTGTGGGAATAATATTTCGACGGCAAATTCATGAGGATGGTTGAGAAGACATATTGTTCAATTCAAAGTGGATGAGAATGGTTGAGAAGACATATTGTTCAATTCAAAGTGGATGAGAATGGTTGAGAAGACATATTGTTCAATTCAAAGTGGATGAGAATGGTTTGAATTATAATAATATATATATACAGGTTAAATTATACGCAAGTTCTTATGACATGAAAATATTTTACGACGTGGATAATTTTAACGTATTTCCTGCTTTCTCGGCTTTATTCTGCATGTTTTCTTATTCCCAGCACATTTTAAACGTGATAACTATCCCTTTAAACTTTACTTAAGAATTTGGTTTTTTGAAAATTATGGCTGTTTTTGGAACATAGAGCAAAAAAGAGAGAGAGGCCCTACAAACGATAAAAATCACAGCGTTTGCAATTGTGTCGTGTTTCAGCGTATGAAGATTGCTCTATATATTTTTTAGCTTAGAGTAGAGCAGTTTCAATGATCATCGGAAAACAATCAGACTCAATAGCCTATACTTTTCCTGCTGTAATATAGTCGGTAAGCGCCTTGGTTTGTGACATTGAGAATTTAGTATCTCAATTTTTCTATCGTTAATTTGGCAAAAAAATAGATTGAGTCTGCTTCCATTATTAACCTTGACTATTTCCCCTAAAATAATTTGATATTATTCTTTTGTAGTTTAAAGTTTACGTTTCATAATCTATATGGATAGAGGGACACTTAGATTTACACAATAATCTAAGACGCCTTGGATTTTTTACTTGAAATGAGAAATTTAACGGGCGCCCATGTATAGAGTTAAATACCATTTTCTTGCCCTGTCAAAGGTTGAAGCTTCTCCAAGGTTGTTCGGATAGAAATTTTATTTTATTTATGTATTTTTTCGCAGATGAAGTTTTACTGAAATTATTCAATTCAATTTCAAAATATTTATTTTTTACTTTTCACTACATATACATTACATCATGAATATTTAGAAAAGAATTCATCTTGAATATTTAGGAGAATTCCAACTTGAATATTTAGAATAAAAAATCCATCTTGAATCTTTAGTATTAACAGAGTAGAAAAAAAACAACCGGCGTTGCCCATCGAGATATATTATTACATTTCAGGCCGCCATTTTTAACGAAGGTGGAAAATCGAGCTTCAAAAGACATGAAGTCAGTCTTACGGAAATTGGGAACGAGTGTTTTAAATGTTATAGATTCGGTTGAAACACGTAGACGCCGCCATTTTTCAAGATGATGAGGAATTAGAAAAATCTAAGAGCCCGCCTACTGCCTTTGAGTACCGTCCCTGCAAAATTTCAAACCTCTAGACAAAGCTGTTTGGACTAGGAGTAGAATATCAGTCAAATTGTAACTATAGATGTTAAGCATACAAGTTACTGAGGTTTAAATAGGCGTCCATGTGATTTAAATTAAAATTTCGAGTTTAAAATTAAACTTGTTGTTTTAGATTAGTGGTGTCTTTCAAGTTTGAGTAATAAATGGTTTAGAGAACACTTTAGGACACGGGTTTGATTTGTTGGTTTTCGAGTATTGTTTCCGGTTTTTAGTATACTTTTGACGGTTTATATACTTTTGCTAAAAACGCTATAGACTTTTGCGCGCAGTTCAATGTCGCCATTTCGGTTATTGGAAGTAATTTGGTTTTAAATAAGATCACAGGACAACTTTTGTAATGAATTTTAAAAGAACTATACGATCATATTTAATGCTGTTTTTATTAAAACTTGATCAATGAAAAAACAGTTGACATCGACAGTTATCATTTCAGTATTTACATGTGTGGACACCTTTCCACTAAAACCAATAATTATCCGTTAGAAATAATTCCTACGATATTTATAACACAAGATTTTAATCAAATCTAATATTAGATCTAAACATACTCTAAAAAATTACACAAAACCAATTAAAGTTTTTACATGACGAAGTTAACGGTCTAATAATGTGACCAATATCCCTGGTTTTCGTAAACCTCCCGAACTCTACCAGGCATTGAATGATGATACGCCTGGAATAGTTCCACGTTCAACTTGAGATCGCGCCAAGCATTTTGTACCGCTTCCAACAACTCAGCAGCGTTCCTGACGTTGACATGGTCAACTTTCCGAACCATCTCTGCCCACAGGTTTTCGATTGGGTTCAAGTCACAACCTTTTGAAGGCCAATTCATCACCTTCATGAGAAATTAACGGTTGCAACGTATAAAATAGAGATTAAATCAGTCTAATGAATTACATTGTTAACTACAGTGACAAGATATTTACCGTAAAACCATGAACCGCACTAAGCCTTTCCAGAGCTTGAGTGGTCACTCTTGCCGTGTGGATCGGAGCTCGGTCGTGCATAAAGGTGAAGTTCCCGCCGTGAAACCTTTCCAATATGCTAGGAAAACAATCGTTCTCCAGGAGCTGGACATATCGTTGGGCATTGTTCCGTCCTTCGATATGAACCAAACACCCAGAATTCGTTGCCTATAGCCACCTTCAAACGTTGATTGAGAAACGGCCGCTGCGTTGGGCCTCGGCGATGTAAGGCTCATTGTAGCGCGTGCAGGCAGGTCTCCTCACCCATATCTTTATAACATTAAAGAAATATAAATATTTGAATACTCAAGTTCACTGATAATTATATTAATAGACTATGTTGATCTTATTCTGTCATTCATCTCATTGCTTCCTCTCAATAAATGAAATTACCTGCCCATTATGTCCGACGACGAAACTGTTCTCGTCCGTTAAAACTACTCTTTCCCACTGCTCTAGTGTCCAATTTAAATGTAAACGAGAAAATTCCAGCCTCCCTCGTCGGTTAATGGCGCTCAACTTTTCTTTAGGACACGCGATCCTTCCATGAAGGCCTTGACTTGCCTAGGCTCTTCGTACGGTCCTCACACTTGTCTGCAGCTCAAGTTCCGTTCTAACAAGCCGCGCTGTTAGAAATGGCTGTGCCCTGCTTGTCCTACCAATTAGTCGAACTTCTCTATTGGTTAAAGCCCTTGGTCGTCCTCCTCTTTGCCTATCAGCTCCACCGTTAAACTCGTTATTTCTGTCACGGTCAATCCAAGTAGCCACTGTCGTAGGTGAAACATTTAACTGCCGAGCGATTTCGCGATTACAAAAACCTTGCTCATGAAGTTCAACAATTTGACGACGAATTAATACTCTATCAGCCATTTTACTTGAATGAGAATATGAAAATTAAGTGATAAAAAGAGTGGTTTGCGGTCTCTTTTAGATAGTAAACTTGGAATAGGTGAAAATATTTTTTCGTCGAGTGGAAGGTAAAAATTAGTTTTTGGTTGAAAATAGACATTCTTAAAAACTTAATTTAACGATGGAGGTGATAGGTAAAGAATAGGACGACCAAAGATTTGACCTACCGAGAAGTTTTTTAAGCGTGATACTTCTGAGCAACTTCAAATAAGTTTATAACCGTAAGATGAACTTTGGTGAGACAGGGTCTTTTTGAACGCTTCGCGTGGCACTTAAGACACGTGAAGTTTCTTTTCTCTAAAAGTCTAAAGAGGCTTCAATTTGGAACAGAGCAGGGTTGTTGATTATTTTTGATATTTTCAAATAAAACAAAAAAATCGATTTTTTTATTTAAATCGGATTTTTTTATTTTAATTGATTTATTTGATTTTTATTGAACTACTAGGTAGTAAATTACCAACATGAAAAGTCTTGAGTCAAAATTAACCCCATGCAAATAATCATGACATTTAAGCAGCTATTGGATATTGTTGCTATTCAAATGCTTGTATAAAAAGACAAGCTTGACCGCTATTTCATTTCTTAGCCTATCCAGCAAGACAAACTGAAATTCTGGGAAAAACTCAAACTGAAATATATCAACACTATGATTGTTCTTAATTATAGGTCTTTTCTAGTTAAGTTTCTTCTCGAGTTTCTTAACCTACTTTTTAGAATCTTAGAAAACATTTTTTAAAATAAAAATATATTCTTGATTTTAATCAAACAACCCTGGAAAAGAGCACACAAATTAGACACTCGAGCAGTTAGAATGTGTAGTCTTTACGAATGATAAACGTTTCGTCATCGGACACGATGGCCTGGTAATTTTTTTAGAGGATGGATGTGCACCAATTTATGCCCATCCACTCGAGCACTCGAAAAGCTTAACGTGGTTTAGTAGGGTAAAAGTCTTAAAACGGAAGTTAAAGAATGCCATTTTTTACAACTCAAATAATAGAATTTATATGTTACGTTTCATAATTTATCTATTAGGTGATATCTTCAAAAAGCTGCGATATCAAATTATGAATAGTTTTAGCATTTTTCAAATATTATAATTTTTACTAAGCGCTATTATTGCTATTTTAGAGGAAACCTTTTCTTATATTTCGTAATAATGTTGTAAAATATAATGTTTACCAAAAGTTCTACCGCTAAAATTTTAAAAATCAATTTATATTTATGTAAAAAGGCGATCTCAGTCTGTTTTTCCTTCCAAGGGTTTTTATCCTATTGGGTACCATAGGAGCATGGATAAAGAATTCGCGTGAGGAAATTTGTTTTCACGCTATAGGATAGGCAACTCCCCTATTTCTGACGACAGCTTATTCTGTATAATCTGATTCAGCTTGGGTTGTCAGCACGCGCAAAGCTGGGTCTCTATGTAACGTAGCTTTGTGCGTGATGACAAGAGACGAAGAAAATAATGATTCTCTGGATTTAAAATATCCGCGAGTTTTAGCTCAAATGTATGGGCGGAAATTCTAGTAGGCTTCGAAAAAAGTTGAAGTGCCTCGACTGTCGAGTGTCGACTTCATAGTCGAGCCAGTGACTTTTAAAATTTCAAGTAATACTAATTTAGACTATTACAGAAGGATGTTAGAGTTAGTATTATAAATATTTATTACGTTTCTAAATCTTTTGGGAATTTAAAGAAATAATTTTCGCTATTTTTAATAGCACAACGTTCCTTGATAATGTTTGAAGGACCCACCAATTGAATACATACGACTATGCACGTATTTGAAACTAAAGCCTACAGGTCCGTGAATTTGAGATAAAAATCTCGCGGATATTTATAATCCTTTTTTTCTTCGTCTCTTGTCAGCACGCACAAAGCTACATAACATAGAGACCTAGCTTTGCGCGTGCTAACAACCGAAGCTGAAAATAGAGTATATACAGAATAAGCTGCTGTCGGAGATAGGGGAGTTGCCTATCCTATAGCGTGAAAACAAATTTCCTCGCGCGCATTCTTTATCCAAAACAGAAGGTTGAAATTTGGCAAAGAGTTTCCTGAGACCCCGTGAATGGTATGTGTAATTCTAAAACTCCCACAAGTGTTCTTTCAGTGGTTGAACTTATTTTTTCCCTTGAAATGAATGAAAGTCAACGAATTAATTAGAAATAGTCCAACGCCTGATCTTTTGCACTACCGGATTGCTGAAGTGTTTCGGATTATATTGATATTGTATTTTTTCTATGATGGGGATAATTATCGGGGGATTTTTCACTTTTCTCGGATGTGGTTAACAATCGTGGATTTTGTCAGGGGATGGGAGATTTTGTACAATTTCAGTAATGGGAGATTATGCCTGGGGTTCTTTGTCTTAGAAGGGTTTAGTCCGTATACCCATGTGAATTGATAAAACCTAAAAGCTATTTTTCAGTTCTAATATGTAAATCGAGATATTGAACAAGTTTTGAACACACTACCAGCTGTTTTATACGTCAATCAATCCTATATCGCGTTTTTTGCATTGGTAAATAAATCGTCGTAAGTATACCAATACAGAAATTAGTATTGGAAGACCAATAAATCAAACCCATGTTCTATGCCCTATATACCATTTGTTACTCAAATTTCAAAGACACCACTAATCTAAGACATCGAGTTTTTTTACATTGGGAATTTCAATTTAAATCTTAAGGACGTATAGGAAAGGTCAGAAACTTTTAGGCTTAACATCTATAAAACCATTCGTTATAATATGAAAATATTCAAGATGTATTTTTTTAAGTATTCATTATGCATTTTTTCTCTATATATTCTTAGAGAATTTTTTTTTCAAATATTCAAGATGGATTTTTCGAAATATTCAAGATAGATTTTTTCTTAGTTATCATGATTGATTTTTCTAAATTTTCATGAATAAATTCTTGAAAATATTCATGATGAGATTCTTAAAAATGTTCATGATCAAATTTTCAAAAATATTCATGATTAATTTTTTGCAAACATTCATGATAAAAATCCTGAATATTTTCACTAGTGAATAAACGTAAATCGTAACATCATCCCCAACGTAGGCAGGCACTTGTTTACCGTGGTTATACACTTTGGCGTGGCTGATGAATTAAGTGATTGCCATGCTGCAAGCTTAAAAAACAAGGCAGCCTACCTTCTCGTAAATAAAATACAAAAGGTATTTTTTTCTCGTTTCTTGAAGCCCAGCCCCTATTATTATTATTATTATTATTATTATGATGTTGATGACTGTGTAAATTCCAGTGAACTACTTATATAGTTTTTATATACACATTAAAAATCCATTTCATTCATTATTTGAAGACTACTTTTTTAAATACAACGTTCTATAATTAACCTTAGATTTAACAAAAAATATATGGCATTCTAAAAGTTAAAGAGATAGTTGTCTAATTTCAAAAGTGGTGGAAAAATTAAACTTCCAGACAAAAGGGGGAGTATTCGAATATCAATATTTTCATGTCATTAGGACAAGTGAGTCTTTTTAATTTAAATAATATAATAATTCGAACCATTATCTTCGGAGATTACCATCCATTTCACAATGAAAATTAATATTCGCATCCTTCTTCAAGAATTTGTCGTTGTTAGATTCTTCTCTAATTCATGTCATCGTGGATCTTCATTCCCGATTCTCCGCTACATTTCCATGGTAGACACGTCACCTATTCTGCAAACTGGAGTTCTGCCGCGATATTTATTCTCCAAGCACTCAAAACATTTCCAAACAAAATCCAACCAAACATTTTGATACCGAAAAGACACCAAAACATTTTTAACCGAAAAGACACCCAAACATTATTTACCGAAAAGACACCAAAACATTAATCACCAAAAAGCCACCCTCCCGGAAGCTAGACAAAATGTTGTTTCTTTAAGAGCTTAAAACATTTACTACAGAAAAAGGCACAAAAGAATTCCCAAAACGCAATCTTCGCGCATTATAGAATATTTGCAAAATTTTTAATATCGAAAATCCTTCCACTTTAGCAACCACAACTTGATTATTATTCCAAATCCACAGTTTTAACACTACCCTGCACACAAATCCAAAATTTCTACTTTCCAAAGCGCCATCCAAAACCTTTATTTCTAATTTGGAACCCTATAGTCCTTTCAAAATAGACACCCTACAGGCAATCGCCACATTACTGAAAGTAATTCTTGAAATCTCATTTCTATAATTTCTGAGTAAAACTATGCTATGGCTAGAACATCTTGTTTTTCTGATCGTAATGTTTTACTACTGAGCTAAGTTGATATAGATGATATAAGTATTCGTTAGGCTTATTTGCCAATGTTTTTAACGTCACGTTTTCTGTCATAACTTTTGATTTTCTGAACCGATTTTCAATTTGAAAACAGTTTTGGATTCTACGTGACAAGGCGAGTGCAACGATATTATTGCTGATCCACTTGAAACATTATTTCGTGACGTCATTATCGGGGGGCTTTAATATTTTCGCTATGGCTTACGCCCTATTAGTGCCACCGTGTCATTTTTAATTTTATAATAATTTTGAGAAGGCAACCTATCTAGAAAGTCCTATTTTGTTACTCTAGCTCAAATAGGAGCAAACTGGCAGCCAAATGAAAATGTCCAGAAACTTTTGTCCGGGACTGTACTTGTGGGTGCTTTTAGGTGCTTGTGGGTGCTTTTAGGTGCTTGTGGGTGCTTTTAGGTACTTGTGGGTGCTTTTAGGTACTTGTATGTACTTGTGGGTGCTTGTGGGTAGTTGTATGTACTTGTGGGTACTTGTGGGTGCTTGTAGGTACTTGTGGGTGCTTGTAGGTACTTGTGGGTACTTGTAGGTACTTGTGGGTACTTGTAGGTACTTGTGGGTACTTGTAGGTACTTGTAGGTACTTTTGGGTACTTGTAGGTACTTGTGGGTACTTGTAGGTACTTGTGGGTACTTGTAGGTACTTGTGGGTGCTTGTAAGTACTTGTGGGTACTTGTGGGTACTTGTAGGTACTTGTGGGTACTTGTGGGTACTTGTAGGTACTTTTAGGTACTTGTGGGTGCTTGTGGGTACTTGTGGGTGCTTGTGAGTAGTTGTAGGTACTTGTGGGTACTTCTGGGTGCTTGTAGGTACTTGTGGGTGCTTTTAGGTACTTGTGGGTGCTTGTGGGTACTTGTAGGTACTTTAAGGTACTTGTGGGTGCTTGTGGGTACTTGTGGGTGCTTGTGAGTAGTTGTAGGTACTTGTGGGTACTTGTAGGTACTTGTAGGTACTTGTGGGTACTTGTGGGTGCTTGTAGGTACTTGTGGGTGCTTGTAGGTACTTGTGGGTGCTTGTAGGTACTTGTGGGTACTTGTAGGTACTTGTGGGTACTTGTAGGTACTTGTTGGTGCTTGCAGGTACTTGTGGGTGCTTTTAAGTACTTGTTTGTGCTTGTAAGTACTTGTGGGTACTTGTGGGTGCTTGTAAGTACTTGTGAGTACTTGTGGGTGCTTGTAAGTACTTGTGGGTACTTGTGGGTACTTGTGGGTGCTTGTGGGTACTTGTGGGTACTTGTAGGTACTTGTGGGTACTTGTAGGTACTTGTGGGTACTTGTAGCTACTTGTAGGTACTTGTATCTACTTGTAGGTACTTGTGGGTGCTTGTAGGTACTTGTGGGTACTTGTGGGTACTTGTAGGTACTTGTGGGTACTAGTAGGTACTTGTGGGTACTAGTAGGTACTTGTGGGTACTAGTAGGTACTTGTGGGTTCTTGTAGGTACTTGTGGGTACTTGTAGGTACTTGTGGGTACCTGTGAGTGCTTGTAGGTACTTGTGGGTACTTGTGGGTGCTTGTAGGTACTTGTGGGTGCTTGTAGGTACTTGTGGGTGCTTGTAGGTACTTGTGGGTACTTGTAGGTACTTGTGGGTACTTGTAGGTACTTGTTGGTGCTTGCAGGTACTTGTGGGTGCTTTTAAGTACTTGTTTGTGCTTGTAAGTACTTGTGGGTGCTTGTAAGTACTTGTGAGTACTTGTGGGTGCTTGTAAGTACTTGTGGGTACTTGTGGGTACTTGTGGGTGCTTGTGGGTACTTGTGGGTACTTGTAGGTACTTGTGGGTACTTGTAGGTACTTGTGGGTACTTGTAGCTACTTGTAGGTACTTGTATCTACTTGTAGGTACTTGTGGGTGCTTGTAGGTACTTGTGGGTACTTGTGGGTACTTGTAGGTACTTGTGGGTACTAGTAGGTACTTGTGGGTACTAGTAGGTACTTGTGGGTTCTTGTAGGTACTTGTGGGTACTTGTAGGTACTTGTGGGTACTTGTGGGTGCTTGTGGGTACTTGTGGGTACTTGTAGGTACTTGTGGGTACTTGTAGGTACTTGTGGGTACTTGTAGCTACTTGTAGGTACTTGTATCTACTTGTAGGTACTTGTGGGTGCTTGTAGGTACTTGTGGGTACTTGTGGGTACTTGTAGGTACTTGTGGGTACTAGTAGGTACTTGTGGGTACTAGTAGGTACTTGTGGGTTCTTGTAGGTACTTGTGGGTACTTGTAGGTACTTGTGGGTACCTGTGAGTGCTTGTAGGTACTTGTGGGTACTTGTAGGTACTTGTGGGTGCTTGTAGGTACTTGTGGGTGCTTGTGATTACTTGTGGGTACTTGTAGGTACTTGTGGGTACTTGTAGGTACTTGTGGGTGCTTGCAGGTACTTGTGGGTGCTTGTAAGTACTTGTGTGTACTTGTGGGTGCTTGTAGGTACTTTTGGGTACTTGTTTGTGCTTGTAAGTACTTGTGGGTACTTGTGGGTGCTTGTTAGTACTTGTGGGTACTTGTGGGTGCTTGTAAGTACTTGTGGGTACTTGTGGGTGCTTGTGGGTACTTGTGGGTACTTGTAGGTACTTGTGGGTACTTGTAGGTACTTGTGGGTACTTGTAGCTACTTGTAGGTACTTGTAGCTACTTGTAGGTACTTGTGGGTGCTTGTAGGTACTTGTGGGTACTTGTGGGTACTTGTAGGTACTTGTGGGTACTAGTAGGTACTTGTGGGTACTAGTAGGTACTTGTGGGTACTAGTAGGTACTTGTGGGTACTAGTAGGTACTTGTGGGTACTAGTAGGTACTTGTGGGTACTTGTAGGTACTTGTGGGTACTTGTAGGTACTTGTGGGTACTTGTGGGTGCTTGTAGGTACTTGTGGGTACTTGTAGGTACTTGTGGGTGCTTGTAGGTACTTGTGGGTGCTTGTGATTACTTGTGGGTACTTGTAGGTACTTGTGGGTACTTGACCCGGGTGCTTGTCCCGGGTACTTGTGGGTGCTTGTAGGTTCTTGTGGGTACTTGACCCGGGTGCTTGTCTCGGGTACTTTTGGGTGCTTGTAGGTACTTGTGGGTGGGCGTCTCGCGTTTCAATAAATGATTGGTAGGAATTGTATTATGTTAATTACAATAAGAATACAAACTTTTATTGATTTACGCTTTTTTTTTGAAGTATCATTATAAATAAATGTCTGATTGAGCTAAAGTTATGGTCCTCTTTATATATGTTTCTGCTTAGTGCAGATTTTGAAAATGTAAAACAGTTTCTTAACATTCTTAATTAAAATGAAGACTGAAGGAACAGATATTAACCAAAAATGTCTTGATTAGAATCAAGACCTAAAAAGTATCGATAAGACTGAGGGTATCACTTGTCTGAAGGATCAGATATTAATTTTTCTTTTTAATTGAAACTTATATGCATGCTTAAGAAAAAACAACGTTCCATTACCGTTTTCCGTTCAAATAAATTATTTTAATGGTAATCAATTTCAAAAATTTACTTATATCGGCTTTTCGACCACAATTCCATTCCCCGAAAACATTTTATCATTACATTAATTACTTTTGGGAGATAACGTGTCAAAAAAACCTATAAAACAATAAAAAAACTGTAATAGCGGTCTGTTTAGCCATGACAACAACCTTTTAAAAGTTACAAGGACTATATAACCCTTTCGAGACTAACAGGACCTGAGCAAACTGTAGCTTAACGTGCTACTAGTACGACCAGGGAGAATTGATGTAAACTTGAGTTGAAATTTCATCATGTGCGACCTGCGGCCCAGAAATTCTCCCATAGTCCCAGTGTGTGTAGAACATAATTTTTTCGCTGTTATCTGCCAAAATCAATCTTTCTAGGTAGTGGCGCCTCCTCACTTGAACTTTTCACGATATATTAAGGTTTGAACGAACAAAATTCTAGATTACTATTCTCACTACCATGTCCCTCTGCTACCTTGAAGCAAACTTTCCTCTCTTTTTGCTGCTCATTACCAGTGCCATTCTCTTGAATTTCTGTTCGTTATAACTACTATGATGAGTTTATTTCTTTCAAACCAAAATATAAAAAAATTGATTCTTTTTCCTTTTGTGCTACTTAGAATTTACAAATGTATATAACGTTGTGCCGTGCCATTTCAAATAGTCTCTAACCATTGTTAGAAACTAGAGAGAGAAATTGGGCAGTAACACTGATCATGCCCTGAACTATGAGAAAGAACAATACGACGGTTCACTAAAGTACACTCGATATTACATCATTTTGCAAAACAGCGAGTAAAAATGTTACTGTCCCTATTGAATTTGGCGCCATTGGTTTTTGAATAATAAAAATGTTCCACTGGGAAGCGTGCCGGTCACGAATGGGGATGTAACGTCTATAGGAACCTTTTAAAACGCAAAACCATACACGTACTCTCCCAAAAGTAATTAATGTAATGATAAAATGTTTTCGGGGAATGGAATTGTGGTCGAAAAGCCGAGATAAGTAAATTTTTGAAATTGATTACCAGTAAAATAATTTATTTGAACGGAAAACGGTAATGGAACGTTGTTTTTTCTTAAGCATGCATATAAGTTTCAATTAAAAAGAAAAATTAATATCTGATCCTCCAGACAAGTGATACCCTCAGTCTTATCGATACTTTTTAGGTCTTGATTCTAATCAAGACATTTTTGGTTAATTTAGTGTAGCTCCAAAGTTCTTTAAACAAATTCTAACTATTCACGTGTTGAGGGGTGAGAAAATAATGCCCGTTGTGCATTGTCTTTTGACAAGCAAAACCATGAGCACTTACGCAACTGTGATGAGGTAAACTCCCGGGATTGATTGCGTTCGAACTTCTTCACTAATATTATTTATGTCATATCGCAGCAAAATCAAAGAGGCAGCTACCAGCATTAATGTCAACCTCGCACCAAGCATAATCATGATTGATTTTGAAGCTGCTTTGATAAAAACTCTGGAGCTTGAATTTCCAGCCGCTACTCTACGCGGATGCATTTTCACCATTCCCAAGCAGTTTACAGGCATATTCAAACGCTAGGGTTGTCAAATCAATACAGAACAATTCCACATCTAGCTAAAACATGTAGAATGCTTCTGTCGCTCGCTTTTGTGCCTATTCCACTCGTAAAAAAAGTAAGCATTGCGAGTTCAGCCTAAAATTGTAATTCTGGGTATTTATAGGTTGGAAAACGATTCTCCGCTTATTTTAGCACCCCTTTTTGAATATTTCAAGACTCAATGGATTAATGGAGTACCTCTTCATTATTGGAACATGTACGGAGTCACTCGCCGAACTAACAACGATGTTGAAAGTATTTCGCCTGGCGCCATGCTGTAACAGGGACATTTCTAATTATATAAAGTACTATTTAAGGTTGGAATAAATGATTTCAAGCTGTCGTTGGCCGAGACCACCCGAACTTCTACATTTTGCTGAAGTCTGATTGAGGAACACGGTTCTTATGAAACCATTTGGAGTCAAATTGCAGCTGGACAAAAAGTGAAGCGCGACAACAGCAAGTACCTCCAAGTATCTAAAAGGATTGAATCGCTAAAAGCAAGATTTAACAAAAATGAAATAACGGTTAAAGAATATATTTCGGGAATATCATATAACATATGTAAACCTCTAGGATTGTAAAACACTGGAAAACTTAAGGAAAAATAAATTAAAAACGATATTAGCATTAATTTTTGTGTAAAAACTTGAGTAAATTTCGATAAAGATCAAGACCTTGTTGTAAATAATAGCATAAGTTCATGTCACTAAAAAGTGCTTTGAACTAAAGTCTCCCCGTAAAGCATGAAAAAAAAGGAATGGAATTTAAACCAAACCTAACCTAACCTTTACGAGAACCGCTGTATCGGTAACTGTTGTAACGGGTAAACTGCCATTTCGGGAAACCGCTATTTAGGGAACTGCTGATATGAGGACATTTAGTTACATTTAGCTAACTTATATATTTTTAATAGTGTTTTAATTTTTCTATTTTAATTGAAGCTTCATCATCTAAATGATGTACATAATAAGCTTGTGTCTATTCACAGTTATTTCTCATTGCAATGCATATAAGGGCCGCAGCTAACATACAGCACCCTACACTAAGTATAAGGGGATTACAATTAAACTTAGGAAGATTTAATAAGATGGGTAAAAGGACAAAACCGCGTATGAACGCTCCTCTAAGCACAAGTAGCCAGAGCTCCACGCCGAAGGGTTTGTTCCCAGGACTTTCACCCGGTACCACACTCTGGTATCGATGCCGGACCCTGTTTCGATGCTTTAGTCCCATTGGACCGGATCCCATTCGACCGGAATTAGCCCTGATGTGCGGTTTATGTAAACCACTCTCCCTCTCTACTCGATGCCGTTGCTATAGATTCTCACTTTCATACCGTATAAACACTTTATTGAAAAACTTCGTCTGCTTATATTTTGACTCCACCCACAAATTTTGTATATAGCGTCTTCTAGTTGTCGAAAATGTCATTCTTATCTCTGTTTTCGTGGATAAATAATTCGTCTAGAAATTGCGCCAGTGGTATAATTGGAAAGTGGACAACAATGCGATATAACTGCCGATTTAGTGGAGTTAAGTTTTAAAGTTAAGAATATAT
This sequence comes from Phalangium opilio, assembly GCF_054372755.1. Classification (NCBI taxonomy): domain Eukaryota; kingdom Metazoa; phylum Arthropoda; class Arachnida; order Opiliones; family Phalangiidae; genus Phalangium; species Phalangium opilio. Next base: position 286,205 of record NW_028324222.1, read on the forward strand.
ATAATTGATGTTTCTTTAAATATTTACATCAAGTATCTGGTTTTTCTTTCTTTGTACTAAATTTATTATTGCGAACGCTAGTTTTGAAATTATAAGCCACTCCCATCAAAACATATAAAGTAGTCGAGGATGGGTATGGAATTTGCTACGTTCAACGTTATTCTTACATAAATCCGTTTTTGATAATATTTTATAACAAGTTGGGAAAACCAAAATATTACCTCTCCGAGTCAAGAGGTCTACTACTACAAAGTTATTTACCTAGATATGGAATTATTTCTCTTTTTTGAAGTAAAAATTTACGAAATATTGAAGCAGTATTCCAAGCATAGCGAATATACAGTAAAGCAGACGACATTTTACATCCAATAAGGATAAATCTTGGACACATGAAAATCAGTTAATGGCAAAAAGAACAGGAAATGAAGTCTACGCTTCATCTGTTTACCCTATATTCTGATAGCTACATTCACAACTGGTTATCAGTGTAAACACTATCGTCTCGTCTCACCAACATGAGTGTTAACGTTAAATAATACCAAAGCTAAATTGTAGCTAGACGCACTGATAGTCAATGTGCACCATAAAGAGAATAAAAACTCTGTAGCTTAGCCCTACTAATCTAATTGCCACCATGATCTTTTCTTCTATTATAAAATCTTAACCTGATAATTTAAGAGTGTATTTAACTTTTGGCTCACTCTGAACCGTTAATGTCTCTTCATTTCAGACACGAAAATCAAAACCCAAAGTTTACTTCACCTCAGGCCTCAATTATTAACGCTATATTTCACTAAGCTTATTGCAAGTAATACTAGATATACCCGCCGGAGTCTAGATTTTAGCTTTCTTCATGAAATTACTAAACCAAGGATTATTCTATATACAGATGTAGTATAGCTTAAGTAATATATAAACAGCCATTTCAAATAATAATATTAAAAAATCTTTGGAATATCAAAATGAAACAGATCTTTAGAGCTACAAAAGCACTAAATGCATCATAATTACGAAAAATATTTCATCATATTCACTTTATATTAAGGATAAAGGGAATATTATGGTTCTGTAGGATTTCTTTACACATCAAAACAAAACGAACTTCTAACGCAGCGCACTGCGGCACTAGTGTAATAACGGACGGACACACACAGACAATAACATAGACTGCTTTTTAACTCTTTCCGTATTAATTTTGAATTCAGAAACAAGATTATCTTAAATATTAAAATAAATATAATTAATATTTAATATTTTCTTCGTTAGTTATTCGCCTTATTGAACGTTACATCGTTTTAAAAAAGAACAATTAAACATTCTTGAGAGACTTGACTAATATTGGCGTTTGAAATGAAGCTTACGCCGGTTGCTTCGCCTTACTAAAATAGGTAGTATATAAGGGTTTCGAATCGCAGCTATGGATAAGAACAGCGCAATTGCGTGAACCTTTGGTGGAAGCCCCACCTTAGGGAGGCCGGACGTTTCTCGTAACCCTGGCCGATCGCCGCGTATGTCTTAATCTTAAGGATGATGATGGAGTAGAAGCCAGGTGTACAGACTGGTGTCCATGTGGGATGGACAAAAACAATGACCAGAAGATGGTGGTGTGTAGAAACCAGTGTGTACAGACTGGTGTCCATGTGGGATGGACAAAGACCAGAAGATGGTGGTGTGTAGAAGCCAGTGTGTACAGACTGGTGTCCAAGTGGGATGGACAAAGACCAGAAAATGGTGGTGTATAGAAGCCAGTGTGTACAGACTGGTGTCCATGTGGCATGGAAAAAGAGCCAAAATGATGGTGGACTATAGAAGCCAGTGGGTAAAGACTGGTGTCCATATGAGATGGACAAGTGGCCAGAGGATGGTGGTGTTAGACAGGTAATGGATAATAGCTATGGTAAGTGGAATACAATTTTCCTAATTTCCGGGAACTGTAAATGCGGTCCGGAATTTGGGAAAACGTTTGCTCCGATTTGAAAACTGCGAACGCGGTCCCCTGGGGTGTAAGTCAATAACAACAGACAGACACACACACAGACAGACACACAGACAGACAGACACGTCGAAATTAGAACCTCTCCGTGACATACGTCACTCGGAGAGGTAAAAATGATAATTTTGTGAATATTTTAGGTTGGGTTACAATATATCTATTCATATGAAATAACACGTTTGTCTTACTAACAAGAAACACGAGAAGTTCACAACTATTAGTTAAAAATATTTGCTCACAGGAAGTGCGTCACAGTTGGTCAAGAGAAATTAATAGATACAAACAAAAGTTAATTGTTTGGGCCAATTTTTTGGAATGAGTGGCAAGGCAAATATACCCTTTGGATATCGTGTCTTAAAGTTTGTGCTGGGTTAAACAGTGTCTTTGTCTTTGCTTGTGGGTGTGTATAATTTTTTTATATTAAGTTCAAAACTAATTTTATCGTTTAATTTTGCATGTGTGATTTAACTGGCTATCTTACTCGTATGCTTTGTGCAAAACATTGTCTGAACCGACTCCTAGTGTGGAAACAATAGTTTGAACCGACTTTTACTGTGCAAAACATAGTCTGAACCGACTCTTAGTGTGCAAAACATAGTCTGAACCGACTCTTGGTGTGCAAAAAATAGTCTGAGTCGACTCTTAGTGATGTGTTTGTTCGGATCAAAATCGTATTAAATCAGTTTCCAAGAGGAACGCAGGTATATTAAGTTTGTCAGTATGATGGGTACGGGTGAATATAAAATGATTGAAACTTTTATCCTTTCGTTTAGTTACAAGACCCTTCAGAAGCTGAAGATGATACCAGCATTCAATCCCATGTAGAAGTATTAAACACTGAGCTGAAACGCGGCAAATGTGACCAGAATATAATTAATGAGAAAATGATGAAAACCTTCAACTTCCGTCGAAAAATGTCTTTTCAAAAAGATATCGCCACTATCCTGAAAACATATCCAGCTTTGCAAAAAGAAAATGAAGTGAGATTTTTTGTTGTTTCTTCAATGGAAGTTGAAGTGGACTATCAGTGCTATTTTATTGATTCTTCTACTATAGGCATAACTATTAGATCTATCTGCATAGTGAAACATCACTGAGATATAACCAAACGATTTTAAAAATCAAAAAAGATTCAGGCTTCATCGATATATTTAAACTCCTCACCTCCAAAAAACCGTGTGACTCCCATGCCTTGCAGTTAACAAATTATTCTCGCGTGCCACGATTATCACGTCGCGTGAATTTTCTATTATATTTCACGCTGAAGGTTCCCTCGCAGTTACGGCATTTAATTAGTCAATGGAATCTGAATCTACATTGAAATTTAAACCAGTCAGATATGATTCCTGCTGTTTCACTTTGCACGCAAGCGTTATAATTAGTAGAAGATCGAAAAAAAAACTATTTTGCTCTTCACCCTCACTTTAAATAATTTGCATATACAAGTAATGTTCTTTACAGTTAATTGAGGAATTGGCTCGAATTTGCGGGAACCATGCGGCTCTGAAATCCAGCATATTTAAATTATATGGCTCAGAAGAAAAACAAAATTATATCTTTAGCGCGGAAACAATGATCTTCCAAGAAACTTATTGAACTCTTAGACAAGAAAAAAATAATAGTTACAGAAACAGAATTTGAGGGTTGGGCACTTACACTAAATTGAAGTATATATGCTAAACTTTTGTGATGGTTACTGCACAGTTGTTTTATTTTACAGATTGCTCGGGAAAAGGCCAAATCGGGGTCTGAAACGGTCTCCACCACCGCTGGGCGTGCGGCGGCACGTAACACCCAATTGAAGAGGCCTAGAACGGAGGATTGGACTCCCACGCCCAGTATCTCGCAAGCGGCGGCGAAAAAGGCTAAGTCCTATAGAGACGCAGCCAGCTCAGAAAATATGGCCATTGTTAAAAAAGGCTATCCGACGGTGGTCATCACGGAGGAAGACGTGGGCCCAATCCAGAAGGCGATTCTAGGGGCGCTGGATGGGATACCTTCGGGGAGCCCTCTACCGCGCCTTGCGAATTTTAGCCTGACGGCCGGGGCCCTGGTATACTCCTGTGAGGATTCGTTCACTGGTCAATGGTTGAAGGAGAACTTAGCCTACTCGGTGGTGGGGGATGCGGTGCTCTCAGTAATGAGAGCTAGTGAACTCCCTAAGTCGTTTAAGGTAATGTTCCGCACCAGGGACCAGATCACCAAATAGCCGGCGTTGCTGTTCTGGTGCCTAAAGGCCCTTAACGATGGCTTTGCAACCGAACGTTGGAAATGTATCCGGACGTACGTGGACAGGGTCGTACGGTACTGGGTACTGTCCATTGATGGTTCCTCGTTGGACGCCATTAAGAATGCTGGCTTCGTGGGCTTCACTGGAGTGGACAAGGGTTCCTTGAAACTCCTTCAGTACACGGAAACCACCAAAACCACTGCAGCCGAGTCTGCGGCAAGGGGTCAGACTAGAGAGATGGGGGATCTCGCTGTGGAGCTCGCTGGTGTCGCTCTAGGCACAGAGGGAGAGGGTGGGTGGCTCATTCGGAAGTCTGTTCTTCCATGGATGAGTCCACCCTACTGGAAGAATCGGATGGGACCCTTCGGGGTCCAGCCGATCTGAGTTCTAGTGGTCCTGATGCTTGCCACAGCTCTTCAATACCACTTCCTTCCATTATCCGTCCATTTGAACCCATGAACGACATCAAAAGATGAAAGCCCCCAAGCCGTACCACTATTTTTTAAATATCGTTGTTTTTTTCTTCAGCAGCTACCATCTCTGTCGCTTTTAGGAACAAAGGTGGGTCAAAAGTGACTATACACGCTTTGTTTCTATATTTGCATTGTTGGGAGGCAAAGCTCAGGGCTGAGTAAATACTCGACTGATTTCAGGGATCAACATTGATAAATGGTAAAGCGATTACGTTGGTTGTCTCAAAACTTGTTTCTTGTGCTACAACTGTGTGCAGAAATCCCATCCAACCTGGTAAACTACTTTGGTCGCATGCAAATCCACTCAGCCACAAAACGTTTAAAGGAGCTAATGCGTCCAAAGCAAAGGAGCCAATGCCTTTCAGAAAAACATTTTTTAAGCCCAAAATTACCTGGTTTCCTGTAGGTTAACAAAGGAATCCGAGTGGATTGGCCGGTTGAGAATGCGCTTTTCTGTCGAGGTACCGCAATCGTGGCTTCCACTGATCTACAGGGAGTGACCCATTTAATTCCACCCATGGCGTGGAACGTATTGGTTCCATCAAGAGTGATTATGTTAACGTCAGCGTTATCAAAAACATATTGGACAAATGCATCATCGCTTTCGTTTGGTATTCCAGAATTAATCAACGACTGCTGATAAATTTCTCCTTCACTATAAGAAGCGCCCATACCCAGTGAATTTAATATTTCTACGAGGTGTTTCGAACCATAGTGACGGATTAAATATATTGTTGGACTTGTATGAATAGGCGACAGAAATGACCTAGGTCTCACGGCTGAAATTATGGAGTGGTTTATGACTTTTCGTTTTCGAATAATATCGGGTGATTCATTTTGTCTCCTTTTGTTTAGGTGTAGAGTTCCAATGTTTCTGGTACAATATTTTTTCCACCTTCAGAAATTTCTTCAACACTTGGGTAGGATGTTCGATCGTACACCATTTTTTGAATGCCTTCACGTATTATTGAGGCTGCAGTTTCGACGATTCTCTTACGTTCAGACAACAAGTCTTTTTCTCTCCACATACCAGCTATTACAGATACGTTTTTCAACAGTATCAGATAAACAAACTATAGTCTTTTTACCCTTCCGTTCCGTAAAAACCACGTTCTTGAAGTGCGAAGAAATTCTTTGCTTTAGCCATCTATCAGTATATATATTGTCGTCATCTCCATTTGCCGTTGAAAAACGTCGCAATATATCTTGTAATTCGGATAAAGAAAACTGACTGTCAACATTATTTTCCATATAATGAAGCAAATTTTCCAGAGCCTTCGATTTTGACTCGCATTCAGGGCGCCCTGGTGCACGTTTTTTAATTTTCTTGGAAAAGTTGACGTAACATTGGTGATGGTATCTTGCTTCAGCAGCTTCAAGATCTAATTCTCCAGTACCCTACGTTTGACCTTTTCTCCCCATTCGTCGGCACGATTTTGGGCATAAAGTAGAATTTCATCTTTGATTTCAAGGGTTGCAACAATATGAATCTTTCCACGTTTGAACTTCGATACTTTTGTGCTAGTACTGTCATCTTCTTCACAAAACATTCATTGCTTTTTAAAATCAAAACTAATGTCACTACCTCTGGAGCGACGAGAAACGTGAACCGTATCGGAGGTATTTTAACTAACAGCTTTAATACTGCTTTTCCTAGTATAGTTTTTCCTGCACAACTGATGAACGGTTAACTCCGAAATTCCAATAACCTTCTCAAGAAGAGCATCTTTTCTCAAAATACTAGCATCAATTATGGACTTTAAGCCCATAGTCACTTTTACTATCGGTTTTTCCCTTTCATTCAAAGTATCGTTACAAATTATATACTTTTCCATTGTCTAATCGCCAGGAAAACAGTCGCGTTTGACAAATGTGAAAACAATACTAAAACTATTAAAATGTGCGACTCATTTTAAGCGTAAAAAGAGGAGAGAAAATTAAACTTTAGCCCATAAACGATCTTTGTCGGACGTAAGACATTTCATGTCCCGCAGCGCCGGCTCGAAAAAAGCGCGCAAAATTACAACTGACAACAGTATTTTCCAATGAGAGGGGATCCTTATTTAATGTTTCAGCTAATTTTCGCTAAATTAATTATAATGTACAATAATACTGTTTTAAAGCTTACAACCAGCTCTAAACGATGATAATAATAAAAACGTATTATTAAAATTTTTAATTAGGAAAACTCAGTTAAACTGTAAATGTTAGGGTTAAGTTTTTAAGTTTTTTTATTTTGTCTTAATTAATTTGATTGTGATTAAAGATAGGTGTTTGGCGTACTATAATTAAATGTAGTATGGCTCTTTCTCTAACGAATGAGCCATATTTCAGCATTCGGAAACGTTTGTGAATAGATATGTCAAGAGAGCCTGATATAAAGGGGGATGAAACGGGGGAAGCACCACACGGATTACTGGGACTTTCGGTATTTTGATGAGGTCATCATATACTAGCATTGTGCAAAAATTCAGCTTTCTCCTAATTTATTCCTAGATTCCCTGGACTAAAAAGCGAGTTGATTTTTAAGCCAATGTTTCTTATGAACGAAATGTTTCAAGGATTGAACAAAAACCAGAGAGACCTTTCAGTAGTTTGACTGTACCAGAAATCGAATCAGTTTACATCATGGCGCGACCAACACCAGAAAAAGTTGTTAAGTGTTTAACAACCGAAATAGACGAATTTCAATTGACAAACAAGCAAGAAGCTGCTCTGTACTACTTGAAAAACAACATCAGAAATCTAAATACAAGGACTTTAATTCTTTTCTTGCGATTCGTAACGGGATCCTTAACTTTACCTAAGAAAATAAATTTCCTTTAAACATGCTGAAAGTCAAGGTCGAGCCCCACGAGCAAAAACCTGTACGAAAAACCTTGAAATATCGGACAACTTTTCGACTTTTCAAGAGTTTGCTGATGTGACTGATGCTGTTTTAAATGAAAGGGAAAATTTCAATTTATCCATGCCATGGTAAGCATTTGAATTTGATTTATTATAGAAGTTTCAAATATTTGAACTAACTTTATGTGATATTATTCTTAGATTTTAGAAACTGTATATCACTAATATGTTATAAGTAACATTTATCACTCGCGAAGGACTATCTTCTTTCTAAATTTTTATGATTTTTTATATATCATAAAACATCTAGAAAGCAGGGTGACCATTCTTCCTATAGTTCACTGTAGTTTCATATTCAATCCTATTTTCTGGTTTTCTCCTTTCTTCGTGTAATTTTCTAAGCATAAAAAAATCAAAAAAAGGCATAGTTATATAATTTTAAAAAATTACTTCTCTTAAATATGTCACATGAACATCTAAAACATAGGATATTGTTATAGATATTTTTGGAAGGTTAGGAACAAACAGTACATGAAAACCATTTGAGTAACGAAAGTAACTAACATTAAATACTGTAATGTTTCCATTTTAAAACTATTTAATGTGTTGAAGAATATTTTAAAATACTATTATTTCAAGTGATTTATTCCCTCTTCGTCCTATTTTCTCACTAAGAAATCTTTATATAAAATCCCTTGTTCTTAGACTTTATTATAACTTTAAATTAAATTCATGTAAAATTTTAACTAAGACATTACTTAAAAACATAATAACAAAGGTAACAACGAAGAACTCTTGTTGATATTTGATATCGTGAAACTACAAATAAAACAAATTGAAGCATTTAAGGAACAATTGCTTTAAAAACCCCTTAATTGACGGCATTAAAGCTTGAATTGAAAATGGGCTAGTGCACATTTATACATTTTAAAATGGGATTGATCAAGGCCTTTGAAATCATATTTCCTATGGGGCAAGTTGCTCAAGTTGAACAACTTCTATCTGTACTCATTTTCCTTCAGCAGCATAATGTTTATTCAATTCGAGCTTGAATTTATTGCTGAAATACTTAAATGTTTATGGATATGTGGACCAATTAGTTTAATTATTATAATATGTTAAAGTTGTTTCACTTAATGTAAGTGTCCAAATGAAAAACAATTAAAACCACATTACTGTACTGAGCTTACTTCAGTTTTTCCTTACAATTTCTTCAATGAACTCTAAAATTCCCCATTTACTTCAATTCGAAATCATGTTAGCTTACCATTTCTTCAACAAACTATGCATTATTTTCATTTATTCGGGTAAACTACTCTTTTCTTCCATAAACCATGTATAATTACTACATTTTCAGATCGTAATCATTTGTTCTACAGAGCATATATTTCAGGTTATATAGGCTTATGTCTGGACTTTCGGCAAATATTTCCACATGAAGACTTCAAGTGCATTGCTTGAAAGCGATCATCCGAATTTAATTACTTGATTGAATTTTACGAATTCATTTCAGTAAAATAGAATAGTCATATCATATGACTAGCTGTTACCCGCGGCGTCGCTCGCGTGTAATAAGCACTTCCATCAAAGGATTGAAAGAATGAGTAGATTTTACTGATGACTAATATTTTGTAGCAACCTAAGAGCGAAGGCACTCGTCGTTGCCCGTCAGCCCGTCGGGACATTTTTTATTACTTTTCACGCGGACATTATTCTATAAAGAAGGGTTTTAAGGTTTTGGCCGCCATTTAAAAAGATGGCAACAAATCGAACCCAAAAGACCATTCAGCCCATCTATAGGTTAAAGGAAAGCAGTGTACTAAATATTTTTGAAATCGGTTGAAACGCGCGGACTTTGTTGCATAGAGAAGATATTTTACATTTCTGGGCGCCATTTTTTAAGATGGCGACGGATTGGAAAAATCTTTCTTAGTACGCGCCTACTACTTATGAGAAACGTTCCTGCAAATTTTCAGCCTTCTAGGGCAAGCGGTTTGGGCTGGGTGTTGATTATCAGTCAGTCAGTCTGTCAGTCAGTCAGTCAGTCAGTCAGGACTTTGATTTATATAGATATAGATGAATAATTATCAATTATTTTTAATGCTTTTTAAAATACCCGCTAGATGTCACGGAAACGTGATAGTGTGTTGTCGCGTAAATTACTCTGAATTGTGACACAAACGGCGTTTTTAACGCAACGATTTATCGGTTTGACGAGAGACCTTCGCAGCACGTTTTATGAAAGCGCATTCAAACAGTACGTTTCTTTAAAAAAATTTTTTTAATTCAATTAGATCATGGATTTCAACAAAATATTTTGAGATATATTTCCGATTGAACAAAAGATCATAAAATTTAAAAAACTCAAGTGCAAACATGGCCAAAGTGAAATATATTCGTCTTGTATATAATGTCTTGGCTTCGGCTCTTGACGCGACGAAGTAACGTTTTTGTCGTGTGGACTTTCGTTTTGACGCGACGAGGTCACGTTTTTAACGTGTAGTTTTTCGTTTTGACGCGACGAGGTAACGCTTTTGTCGTGTGGTTTTTCGTTTTGACGCGACGAGGTAACGTTTTTGTCGTGTAGATTTTCGTTTTGACGCGACGAGGTAACGTTTTTGTCGTGTAGATTTTCGTTTTGACGCGACGAGGTAACGTTTTGTCGTGTAGATTTTCGTTTTGACGCGACGAGCTAACGTTTTTATCGTGTAGTTTTTCATTTTGACGCGACGAGGTAACGTTTTTGTCGTGTAGATTTTCGTTTTGACGCGACGAGGTAACGTTTTTGTCGTGTAGATTTTCATTTTGACGCAACGAGGGAACGTTTTGTCGTGTTGATTTTCGTTTTGATGCGACGAAGTGACGTTTTTGTCGTGTTATTTTCTTAAACCAATGGTAACTTGGGTGTATGTTTAAACGTTAAAGAAACACCAATTAAACACGCCTCAAAATATTATAATTTCGTATAACCAAGAAATTAACGAACCAATTGTGAGCTCTGAAAAATGGTCGCGACAAGGAAAAAATTTTGTCGCGTGAATTTTTCTCTCGTCGCGTCGATTTTTATTTTAACGCGTCAAAATCATGTTTTTGTTGCGTCAATTTCGAATTTTACTCGACGAGAAAGTTTTGTCGTGTCAAAAGAGTAGGACACGCCTATGGCACGCCCAGGTGTTTCCTGAAATATGGTTGGCTTACAAAATTTTTAAAGCTATTTAAAACCTTTCATTGGACAATATTTCTGACGTGACAAAAATATTTGAAAGCGTTGATTTTACAACTTGTCACGTAAATTTGCCTCGATTGTGACATAAATGGCGTTCCATAAAGCACACCTGCCTATTCTTTCAAAACCTCTTTCCATACTATTGAATGAAATGATTTAAACACAATACAATAAAATCATTTTGCAAAAATATCATAAATTCATCCATTTCTTTGGACATGTACAAGAAAAATAAAATTATTTATATAATAAAATACAAAGCGTCATCGTGAAGGTGAAAATAAAAATCTAGTGATCGATAAGAAAATGTCTCCAAATGATTTTAAATGAATTAAAAGAGTTGCATATTTTATTGATAATTTTAAAGCATATTTTATTGATAATTTTAAAGAATCCCTGAGTTCAGTATCACCCTGTCTTTCTATTAACAAAACTAAATAGTCAATCTCTTAATTTCCAATTAAATTTTGGTTATTTAGAAGGCAGGAAGTTACTTCATTGGCCCAGAGGCCCACTTTAAAATGGTCAATGAAATCGTAACCTATTCTTAATCCATTTAAAATCATTCTTATGTATTATTATGTTTCACTAGGCAGTTAATAGAACGATCCATAAAAAATTACTTAATTTTCCTTTCTTCCTCCATTTAAACAAACTATTAAGTTTTACATTTCTACGTACTTTCGATGTGAGATCAAACAAGTTGGGAAACCAAAATAAACCTCTCCGAGCCGAGACGAATTTACTTTCTTAACACAGGTCCACCAGCCAATGAGAGAAACCGGAAATACATAGTTCAAATTTGCGAAATATTGTCAAGGTTTTTAGCAAAGGCTTAAGCGTTTAACAATTTCCTTTGTATCCTCAATAATTCTAATGAGGACCTAAAATGTATCACTGAAGGGTGTATTTAACTTTCAGCTCACTCTGAACCGTTAACACCTCCTATAAGAGGAGGCGAAACAAGGTCATTTCTAGTTTAAATCTAGGGTATCTTATTTCACAGACCCAATCGGTTCAACACTTGTTTATAGATGAAGAAATAACATCCATATTATCTAATTAATATAAAAAAATGCGTTTACACAATATATAAATGTAGTAAAGCTGAATTAAAAAGTAAACACCAAATTTGAAATGTTAATATCAAAAGATGTTCTTGGAATATTAAGATGAAAAAGATCGTAATGCCGAAAAATATTTAAAATATTTTCATTTAATACTCTGCAAAAAGTAAATGTTATCGTTTGGTAAGAGATCTAATCATCCTACTCGCTTTATATTAACTTTGATTTGCGTGTAGTGTTTCGATTCGGATGCAATCTTCATTACTCGTTCTATATAAACTCTCACTTGTGTCATTACATAGAAATAAGTTTATCTTAAAAAATTAATTACATATAAATGATATTATTTTAATCGCCAGTAAATAACTTTAAAAATAGTTAAATCGTTTAAAATAAAGTTGTTCCTATTATCTTTCGAAACTTTGCTGATATTGACGTTTAAAGTGAAGGGTACCCCTCTTGCCCGCTTTTTTCAAATTTTGGGATATATATACGATTCGTTTCCATTATAATAATAGATAAAAAACGCATTCGCGTGAACCAATGGTGGAAGCCCTGCAATTGGGAGGCTAGACGTTTCTCGTAACCCTAGCCGATCGCCGCGTATATCCTGAAACCAAACGATGACGAAGGAAAAGAAGCCAGAATGTACTGACTGGCGTACATGTGGAATGGACAAAAACCTGAAGATGGTGGTGCATAGAAGCTGGTGTCAATGTGGAATTGACGAAGAACAGAAGATGGTGGTGAATAGAAGCTGGTGTCAAGGTGAAATTGACGAAGAACAGAAGATGGTGGTGCTTGGAAGCCAGCAAGTACAGACTAGTGTCAATGTGGAGTGGACGAAAACAAAAACTGGTGGTGTGGGAACTCAAGTAGAATAGCCAGCGGAGACAAACACAATTTTCCAAATTTCCGTGAACTGTCAATGCAGTCCGGAAATTGGGAACACGTTTGCTCCGATACGCAAACTGCGAACGCGGTCACGTGGGGTGTGACAGGCACACACACAGACACCCACACACACACACACAGACACCCATACGCACACCCACACACCCAGACACACACGATCGTTACAGAACCTCTCCGTTACATTCGTCACTCGGATGTGTTTATTTTTGATTACAGTTACCAAAGTTGTATAAAATTATCTTTTCGATATCATTATTTTGGTTAAAGTAAATGAAATACACAATACCGTTATACAAAGAGAGCTTCTGGCTGATCCTAAACGTAGAAGACCCCCCATAACGTTTGGAATTCTCATGAAGTACTCAATTGTGTTGACGTTTTCAAATTTTTGAGTGGAGTAATTGGCTTTCATAAAACTGCTGATCAAGTTGATGAGAATCACAGTTATCAATAGAAAGAGTCCCACGCTAATTCGAACTGCCTGAGACGCCGGAATGTCAAATCCTAGGGGAACAAATTAAAGTCCTTTCACAACAGAGCCAACGATCTTAACACCTAGACCGGAGCCTCCGAGATATCTAGGCCCGTGCCTATCGCGTAGCGAGAATATTTTTTAACTAATTTAGTTCGCCGTGTTTTCTCACTTGGGGTCGCTTTTAGTATCGTAAAATAAAAATAAGTTCATTCTCGTGACCCCGTCGACTGCTACAATATTAGGGCAAGGCATAGACGTAGAGCGGTGAAGCCGAGGTCGCGGATAGTAAGAAAACGTTTTAGAAATATTTCCGAAGACCTTTATTAAACAATCATGCCAAAGAAGTAATAAAAGCGCCATCTAGAACACATATTGGGTGAACATATTTCCTCTATGAAACTGGATATTTCCCCTCATAAAAATCGCCTAGATAATTTCGGAGGCTCGGCCTAGACGAATGTGTTACGCTAGAAAAGTCTAAGAGTGAGAAAGGCGGTGAGACACTGTGTGGTTTGAACTTCTAATCGTTCGCGCGTGTGACCATGCATTAAAGTGTTCATTGAATAATTTGTCCAGGTTTCAAACGGACTCTAAGGGCTGGTTTTCACTTGGCGAAATTAGGACGAAAATTCAAGACGACGACTGAAAATGTCATCGGCGTAAGACGACTTAACGACGGAATTTCGGTCTAGTAGAGAAATTTCCAGTTTTTAATTTTTCAATCGAGCGCGGCGTAAACGCCGGCAACTGACCAATGACCGTTCGATGAGTCGCATGACCCAGGGAGTGTCGCGAGTTGAATACGATTTCGCAATCCCATGAATTAGGAGTTAGTACATGGAGTCATGGAATTGCGTAAAGTTTTTAGTTTAAAACTTTTGGCAAAAGAGGGAGCTATTTCCGAATAGCCTTCCGGCCGACATTGGCATTTTCCAACTTCGCGCCAACGCCTTCGGTCGTCTGCCAAGCATTATTCCGGTCAAGTGAAAAGCAGCCATAAAAGGAGACCTTTTACCTTTTCAAAATATGGCTCCGAAGTATAGAAAGACTTTCTTAAAATCGAAAGTTACGATTGAGTTTCGAGTTCCATTGATTCTCCGTTGAATTATCTCAACCAGAGTTAAGAGAGCAAACGAGCAAACCAACCCGATCCAAACCTGGCAAGAAAAAAAGTTCAAAATCATCTGTACGATGGGTAACTTCCATATGAAGCTTCCAATCATTTTAAAACGAATTACCAAAATGCATTGCTAAGAAGTAAAGATTCTGGAGTTTAATAAACGTTTCTTACCCCTTGAGAGAAAGTGTTTATGTCGTTGAAAGTTCCAGTTGAACCATTCTTATACGTGGTGTTTTTTGCCGACAGAAATCTATGACAAGAATGCAAGAATTCTACAGTTGGTATTTTTTTTACAAATAGCCACTCGTTGTATGGTGGTTTGTCATAAATTGCTGGTAGAAGTATCATCATTAGTTTCTGAAAATATGTTCTAAAATTAATTTTCGATATTCTAGGAGAGCGATAGCTCTCTTAGATCAGACTTCATACTGCTCTTAATGTATAAGGAGGGTTTTTGGTTTGGATGTAACTTTTTTGTATTGTTTTAACTGTTTTGAAAATATTCCACAGAACTACAATTCGGGCCCTCAATATGTGGTTAAAATTTCAAAAAGATCCACCCATTAGTTAATTTTATAAAAAATAAAGTTGCTAAGGGTGGTTTTCATTTCCATAAAATGATTCAGCCCTTTTGGTGAAAAAGTTCAATTTTCCCATTGAAATAACATGGAGTTTTTCTCATATTTAGCCATTTTGTGGCCACCCTTTTGAAATGAAATATTCATTTGTTACGTTTAAGAACGGTTTTATATAAAAATATAAACCTTTTTCTAGGACCATTTTTAAGGTTTTTGAGAAAAATTAAGTTTAAGTGCTAAATTTCATGTTTTTTAATCATGCTTTGATTTACGTTGTTGCACCCTATATGTCATACTGTTGGACTTACGGCGTTTTACCGTGGATAAAGCCAAGGAGAAAGCCACTCTTGCACATACGCTGTTTTATCGCGGACTTTTATCTGATTTTACTCTCTTTCGTTGCAAAATCTAAATGATTTTAGGTAATTAAGCTAGACTAACGATTACAGGTAATTAAGCTAGATAAACGATTACAGGTAATTAAGCTAGATTACCGGTGGCGAGTAATTAAGCTAGATTACCGGTGGCGGGTAATTAAGCTAGATTACCGGTGGCGGGTAATTAAGCTAGATTACCGGTGGCGGGTAATTAAGCTAGATTACCGGTGGCGGGTAATTAAGCTAGATTACCGGTGGCGGGTAATTAAGCAAGATTACCGGTGGTGGGTAATTAAACTAGATTACCGATGGTGGGTAATTAAGCTAGATTACCGGTGGCGGGTTGTTAAGCTAGACTACCGGTGGCGGGTAAATAAGCTAGATTACCGGTGGCGGGTAATTAAGCTAAACTACCGGTGGCGGGTAATTAAGCTAGATTACCGGTGGCGGGCAATTAAGATAGATTACCGTTGACGGGTAATTAAGCTAGATTACCGATGGCGGGTAATTATTCTAGATTACCGATGGCGGGTAATTAAGCTAGATTACCGGTGGCGGGTAATTAAGCTAGATTACCGGTGACGGGTAATTAAACTAGATTACCGATGGCGGGTAATTAAACTAGATTACCGATGGCGGGTAATTAGGCTAGATTACCGATGGCGGGTAAATAAGCAAGATTACTGGTGGCGGGTAATTAAGCTAGATTACCGGTGGCGGGTAATTAAGCTAGATTACCGGTGGCGAGTAATTAAGCTAGATTGCCGGTGGCGGGTAGTTAAGCAAGATTACCGGTGGCGGGTAGTTAAGCTAGATTACCGGTGGCGGGTAATTAAGCTAGATTACCGATGGCGGGTAATTAAGCTAGATTACCGATGGCGGGTAATTAAGCAAGATTACCGATGGCGGGTAATTAAGCTAGATTACCGATGGCGGGTAATTAAGCTAGATTACCGATGGCGGGTAATTAAGCTAGACTGCCGATAAGCATATGACTTGTGTTGGTGCACAATTCTTTGACATCTGTTGGTGCTCAGATCTATGGAATGCTCAGGTCTACTTAATCTTTTTGTGGTATAACTACCGCTTGCTCTGTGATTTGCATATGAAAATGACGGGAAAGCAATTTTAGTTTGACCGGACGTTGATTGTCAAGTCAAGCAGTGAGGTTTGAAGTTATGTAATAGATGCTTGGTCAGTTCAAAAGCTTTAACTAATGTAAGTGCAACGCCCTAAAACGTTTTCTCTCCTAAGGTTTCTAAACTATTTTAATTAATAACAGATATTAATAAAAACTGTCTTTGTAGACAAAGAAGGGAAAAAGTTAAGAGATAAGTGTAGAAAATTAAATGCCTGAAGTAACAGATATTAAATTTTCACTTTTGAACACATGATTATAAAACATCAATTATTTGAAAAAAGTCTTATCTTAGTTTTTTCACCAAAATTTCATATGCGAAAAATGTTTTTAACATTATTTACCCTCGTATTTTGCTCCCAATATTAGGTCTAGAAAAAGGCTTCTTCAAGAATTTTTTAAAGGATACTACCTTGATACTACGTTTTACCAGGGAGGAGAGACTGACATGGTCTTTAAGAAGGTTCAAATACTTGCATATCTGAAAAAATTAAGATATACGAGTTTAATTTTTATATTTTTAAATGAGAAATATTGCGAAGCGGAAAGTAACATAGGCAGTTTTATTGTGATGTTGACATTAGTGTCGAAAAGATCTGTAGATTGATCGTGATCTTTAGAGAGCTATACATTACGTCAATTTTTGAAACTTCGAAAACTTTGAAATTAACGAACACTTCTTGTTTTGATACGGTTTTTACTTTATCAGCTATTAATGTTTTTCTGTCCATTTTATTCTCCTTATAGGGCTCAACCTGATTGGAATATTTGAGAGAAAAAATGGAAAACGCGTATTATTTTTAAAATGATAAATAAGTGTCATATTAAAATATTTTTACTAAAGTAATTTTGGTGAAAAAAACTAAGATAAGAATATTTTCAAATAATTGATGTTTTATAATCATGTGTTCAAAAGTGAAAATTTAATATCTGTTACTTCAGGCATTTAATGTTCTACACTTATCTCTTACTTTTTCCCGTCTTTGTCTACGAAGACAGTTTTTATTAATTAATAATGTAAGAGATATTAGATATTTTCTATTTAAATATTTTAAATCCATATTTCTTAAATAGGTATTAGGCCTGTGCAAGTATCATTATTTACCTCAGATTCGTCACTATATAAATATACTTGAGACGTTTGTTGTTATCGAAAATGTAATACATCATTCTGTCAAATGAATCGTAGGGTAGCAACCCTGGATCCTAGAAATTACATTGAAATATTTAAGTACTAGTTGAAAAACCCGTTGGGGCTATTTAATCGGGCGATAGTGTATATTTCGGTGATTTTCATGTTTCGTTTATCTCTGCTCCCATTGGTGGCTGGAAAACTAACCTAATTACCCGATTGAACCTAACCTCAACCTTACCATACCTGAAATTTCACAGGCAAATAAAATTTAATATCAAGTTTCCGTGTATTATCCCCCTAAAGGTATTCGCAATTTTGAGGGTCCATTTAGTTTGGTATTTTTTTTTTAATTTTCCCGTTTTTGCCGAGCTTGGCAATTAATTTTTTTCTGTAAAATGCCCACCTCTAATACTTTGAAGTAACATTAATTATCGTTAAGGGTTTGTGTTTAATCTCAAAATTGCAGCCGCTGTATAAAAAGGGTGTAACTTCACGCTAAAAGTGAGGGGCGGAGGTCGAACGCATTTACCTATTTAAGATGGTAAAATGGTTAAAATTGTTAAATTATTGTAAACTTTAAAATCGAGAAAACTACCACCCATTTACAGTTCACGTTTTGGGGAATAACATACTGTTTTACCAATAGCTTTTTATTATAGTAGCAGTTGGATGCCCAAATATTCTAAGCGTTATTGAATAAAATTAATATTTTCGGCAATATGGCAAAATTGCGGTTTGAAATAAAAAGGTATATTAAAGCTTCATTTTGTGAATAAATAGAAAGTTATCAAGAAAATACTTTTATCCAGTTTGTTCTGAGCATTTAGCAAGATTCAAATTTAAGTGTTAAATGTTTGTAATCTGAATTTACTGTATCTTTAAAAAGCGCAAATGTGGTCACGTTATAAACAAAATCCTCCATATCTGTCCGAGAAAGAAGTTGAAAAATCTTTACTGAGAAGAAAAAGTCATAGAATTTTACGCGCATAAAATTAAACTTAACCTTATATATTTTTCAGAAAGTTGTTTACTTGTTTGTTTCTTCTTTAAACAAAGTCACATCTTTAACAAGATGGGAAGGTTTTTAGAAATGGTTTCGTTGAATTCAACAAGTCTGTGTCCACGGAACGCTACACATTCTTTAAGTTTATATAATATTCCAATAGAGATTACTTCTAAGCTGTCATTGCTAGTGCTAATGGTGAAGTAAACAGTGTTAGAGAACTTGAGGTAGAATTATTATAATATTGCTTCGGCGGATTGTTTAAACATGAATCAGTATAATTTGACGCACCGGAATTACCTACTAAGTCGCTTTTAGCATGCCTGCCCATAAGTAAGATGGTCTCAGGTACTGCAAAATCTTCCCTTCATAGCTTACTTGAAATGTTTTCGAAGTTTCCTTTGAACTGTACTGATAGGGGAGTCCGCCGAAAGCTAATGCAGGCGAAGATTTTCTGATTCCTTGCCTAGAAACGGTTTATTTGAAACATAAACGGTCGATATCGTTTAATTAACGTTGTAATTAAACGGCATGAGAATATAGTTCAAAATATAGGTCTGTTTCGAAAACCTCGCAAACGAGTAATTCATGTCATTCCTTAAATACAACGAATATTGAGTTGAACCTCCTTGCGAAATGTAGTTTTGCGTTGTTTTCTCAGTGGATAACGCGGCTTATGAAATCTATACTCGTGCTGTAGTTGTCCTTATTCACAGCGCAGTTTGAAAATCTCATTTTAAATGTGTTTCTAATATTATCAGAAGTGAGATGAGACCAGAAGTACTGAGCTAACTAAATTCTTCACTCGGCGAAGGTGAATATTCTTGATAACACAAGAGCGGTTTGCCCTCTAGTAGCGGTTTCTGAATTTTCCCTCCAAAACGTGAGACGCTCGCGGTGGTAGACGGCCGAACTAGATTCAAGGAGCCGCGTCTGTGTTCGGCCGCTTTAGGTTGAGGGGAAGGGGGTAGGAAATGTTTTTGGAACTCGACCAATTTTTTTCTCAGTAGTGTAGGCTCGTGGGAAGCGGAATAAAATCCTCAAATTTTTTCACTGGTGCCAGGATCTACTACCAATGCTAGAGCCCTTCACTTCTAGTCTCATCTCACTTCTGATATTATGAAACTAGAAAGGTGTTGTATGCAATTAAAACTGGGAAATGAGATCCTTTTGTGAAATATACTTTTGGTTGCACGCTCGCTCTATAATTACCTGCAACGAGACTGATAGTCACGTTGATGCACTAAATGACCTTTCCAACGATTGCCATGACAGTGGATCGACACCAAGTTAACATCTGTACATTTAAAGATTTTGCTTGAAATAACAACCTCACTTAATGGTGCCATATAGCGACCAGACAACAATATTTTTATCTATTTCGATTAAGAAATTGGATCAAATTATTAACGTAAATATTAAATTGAAAAATGATGCTGATTCCATACGCTGAAGTAAAAATTTTTTCTTCAAATTATTATCATGTCGTTCCTTGCAATTAATCCGTTTATTTGACATATCCAAATGGTCGATATACTTTCATTTTCAAAGTAAGCAACTAGGTTTATATATCACCGCTATTAAAGGTGCCATAACGTGACCTGAAACAATATTTTAATCTATTTAGATTGAGAAATTGTATGAAATTATTAACGTAACTTACCGAACGTTTTCCTTTATATTTATAAATTATAAAATTCAAAAATGATGCTGATCCAAACGCTGAAATTGATCATGTTTTTTTGTAATTTTTTACGTCTAACTAATTATGGTACGAAAATAAAACCGAACTGACTGCTGAAATTCACATAAAGTCGTGGTCGCTAATTTTTTATAGGATAACAAAAGATAACACAAATTTATTTTGGTGTCATAAGATTCTATTGATCTTCATATATGACTCGTACCCCTTAGGGGAAAATATATCTTAATGGGTTCCAAGTCCGGATAGAGTATGAATGTCCCTGTAAACTTAAAATTGTAGGGTTAGGTGCTCCCTCTAAATAAGATCAAATGGAGGCTCGTGATTGATTACCGAAGACATTTTTCTTTTGGGTCCTTTGAAATAAATTTCCCATACATTTTATTTAAATTATAGGTGCTCATTCAAACCTGTTCCTTCGAAACACGTTTTAGTTATAATGAAATTATTTTTCACAAGAAACACAATTTATTTATTTTTAAATACATTTTAGATACATTGATATTGTTTTTCATTGTGCTAATTGTAATTAATACTGTAAAATTCATCTTGGTTACAATGTAAATATTTATATTAAATACAGAATTTAATCATTGAAACTTTCCTCCAAATTCATCAAGTTTCATTTTAATCAGATAACATTTGGATCCAATTTGGTGAATATTGAAATTATTTCCGATTATTCATTGTGTTTATCATTAGTAGGTGCTCAATGAAACATATTTCTTCAAAATATATCTTTGTTACGTTCGAAATATTAATATTTAATTGCAATAGGTGCTTATTGATATATATACATCTTTGTTACATGTAAATTTTTTTCCATTGAGTTAAATACAAGCTTACTGTGATTAATTTTCCCAAAATACATCTTGGTTACGACAAAAACATTTTTCATTTTGTCTAATACGTGCTCATTGAATCTGTTTTCACGATACATAAACATCCAAAAATACATCTATGTTACATGGAAATTATTTTATATTGAGTTCAAAGTAAATCTTTTTCACGAAACAAATATTTTTGATTGAGTCTAATATGTGCTCATTGAATTTGCTTTCATGAAACATTTTAAACATCATTTGTTTAGTCAAATAGGGGTCATTGAAATATATTGCTGGATCTACTACTTAGTTACGCTGTGAACATATTTCCATTGATCAAAAGTAAACCTCAACTAGATCCAACGTTTTTATTTAACGTTCATTGGTTACTCCCAAGATAATTTTTTTTTGGAAATTAAAAACATAGTTTGAGGTACAAAAAATGCTCTTTAAAACGTATTCCAATAAAAATTGCTTGTTATATTGCAAACTGTTTATGTTTCTACCAACATGTGCCAAACGACTTAAATCTTATATTCCTCAAAAAATTACATTGGAAATATTTTTCCACGGGTTCTCTGCGATTGACAAGGGATCATTGTCAGTAGCTCGATTGCGGCCACGACAGAAGCGACTGTAAGCATTACTGCCCAGATTGCAAAGGCCATTCGAATTTCTTTCCAGGTAATTGCGTGAACTTCATTGTCAGATCCTTGTTCGTTCCCGCCGAAGTATCTTTCAATTGAGCGACGCCAAGGAGTTTCTTGACTTGTTTCCACAAAAGAGCGCAGTCTATTGAAGATACTTTAGTTATATTGGACAAGATCATGATTTAAGGCATAGTTCTAAGAAACCAACCTTCTGTTGATGATCTTAAGGGCTTCTGGTGGTAGAGTACGAACTGTTATGAACACTTTCGGTTCGCATAAGTACTCAGCCGAGCCAAGGTAAAGCCGATTTTTAAACATTGGGCCTTGACTCTGCAAATCAAGCATTATGCTTTCCAGATCCCAAAACCCCACAGATGGATCCTTGAGAATATTGAATTCATATTGTCGTGGTACATTTTTACGAACAAACTCGCAGAGAGTGATAATGTCAGTGTTGTTCTGAAATAAACAAACGTTACGGTAAGCTCTGAGGTTAAAGGTTGTTTTTTTAACAAAATAAGCGGAGCCATTGTTTTTGAAAAGGTCTTAATTCAAGCATTTTTGGATCATTTAAAATGTATTTGGCTACTGAGTGATGCGCAATATTTCCAGAAAATCGTACATGAAGGGAAGAAATAATGTGTTTCCTTAAGAATACAGTTACCAAAGTTGTAGGAAAATGTCTTTTCGATATCATTATATTGCTTAAAGTAAACAAAATAGACGATACCGTTCGACAAAGATGGCTGTCGGCTGATCCCACACGATCAGGACCCCCCAAAACGTTTGGAACTCTCATGAAATCCGCTACTGTGTTGACGTTGTTAATTTTTTGAGTGGCGTAATTGGCTTTCATGAAACTGCTGAACAAGTTGATGAGAATCACAGTTTTTAAGAGAAAGAGCCCCACGCTAATTCGAACTGCCTGTGACGCCGGAATGTCAAATCCTAGGGGAACAAATTAAAGTCCTTTCGCAATAGATCCAACGATCCTTACACCTAGAAGAATGTGTTATGCTAGAAAAATGCGCGTGTGACCATGCATTAAAGTGTTCATAGTGAAATTTCTCCACGTTATAAACGGACTCTTAGGGCTGGTTTTCACTTGGCGAAATTAGGACGAAAATTCACGACGACAACTGAAAATATCATCGGCGTAAGACAACTTGACGGCGGAATTTCGGTCTTGTAGGGCAATTTCCAATTTTTTTAATTTTTTGATTGAGTGCGTTGTAAACGTCGGCAACTAACTAATCGTTGGTCACCTGACCCAGAGAGTGTCGCGCGTTCAATACGATTTTGCATTCCCTTGAATTAGGAGTTAGTACATGGAGTCATGAAATTGCGTAAAGTTTTTAGTTTAAAACTTTTGGCTCCGTCACCACAAAAAAGAGAGCTATTTCCGAATAGCCTTCCGGCCGACATCGGCGTTTTCGGTTTGAAATAAATAGTTATATTAAAGCTTCATTTTGTGAATTATCGTGACATTTTAATAAATAGAAAGTTATCAAGAGAAAATATTTTATCCAGTTTGTTTTGAGCATTTAGCAAGATTCAAATTTAAGATAAAATCTTCAAAATTCATAACTGACACGTTATAAACAAAACCCTCCATATCTGTCCGAGAAAGAAGTTGAAAAATCTTTACTGAGAAGAAAAAGTCATAGAATTTTACGCGCATAAAATTAAACTTAACCTTATATATTTTTCAGAAAGTTGTTTACTTGTTTGTTTCTTCTTTAAGCAAAGTCACATCTTTAACAACATGAGGAGGTTTTAGAAATGGTTTCGTTGCATTCAACAAGGCTGTTTCCGCGGAACGCTACACATTACGACTTTAATGAACGCTCTCTCGACCCGTAGTATATATTATGCGATATATCTCTCCTGGTTAAACAAAGACGCGCCGATTTCTTTGCGGAGAAACTTTTACTACCTTTAACTTGATTAACCCGCTTTAATTATGCCTGCCTATAAGTTAGATGGTCTCAGATACCACAAAATCTTCAATTCATGGCGTACTTGAAATGGTTTCAAAGTTTCCTATGAACTGTGCTAAGAGGTAGAGTCCGCCGAATACGACTGAAAAAATGGCGAAGAGTTTCTGATTCCTTGTCTAAAAACTCTTTACATAACACATAAACGGTCGATATAGTGTAATTCTAGATGTAATTAAACGGCAGTTGGAATATAGTTCAAAACATAAAAGGTTTGAAAACCTCGCAAAATGAGGAATTCATGTAAATGCTTTAATACAAGGAATGTAGTGTTCGGTGAGATATCGTTTTTCATTGTTTTTTTCGGTGCATAAATCATCTTCTGAAATTTATATTCCTGGTTTTGTTGTCTTTATTCATGGCGCAGTTTATAAATCCTATTTTAACTGTGTTCCTAGAAAGTTGTAGGCAATTAACTGGGAAATGATGTTTCGTTTGTGATATAAAATACATAATTTTTCTTGTACGGTCGATCCATAATTACCAACAACGAGACTGATAGTCACGTTGGAGCACCAAACTATCTTATCAAGGCATTTCCATGACAGTGTATCGACCAGGCCCGGATTATGCAATTTTGCACCCAGGGGCCGAGATAATAAAAGGAACAGTAATGTTGCTAGGAGGAATGGTTTATCCCAATGCGCCCCAACATGCCTTGCGCCCGGGGGCCAGTTCCTCCTCACCAAATCTCGCTTAATCCTGCCCTGGGATCGACACCAAGTTAACAACGCCATTAAAGGTGCAATTAACTGTAATTAGTACGCTCGTTTATATCTAAATTTCAAATTCGATTCGTCGAATCGAACACTCGATTCGAATTAAACGATTGCTATTCGAAAATACTAGTATTCCCACAGCCCTATTTAAACTTTATGGTGTTTCAGACATTGCACTTAATTTTTTGTTCATCAAAACTGACTTTAGATTCTGATCGTTATAATACTAAATTAGACACTATTTTTATAACGGTTTATATACAAAAATGCTTATTTTTAGAAGTACACTGAGAGAAATTTAAACTGTTGAAATTACAGGAAAGTTATGGAAGCCCGTGTAGCCATAACATACATGCAATTGAAACAGGTTATCCCGTAAAATTATATTACAAGGAATTTACAGTTGAACTTACGTGACTAAGTTCCTGTAAAAATTACATGGCTAGATCCGTTAAACTAGTTGGAAAAAATGTGATAAATACAGAAATTTCAACTGTACCTCTGTAGAAAATTTGTCACAATTTCTGTAAATTTTACGGAGGAGATGAAGTAGTCTCAACACAAAATCTTGTATAGTTTACGCTAAATATTCATGAAGCTTTTACAGAAATAATAATATAATTTCTACAGCGAAACCCGTGGAAAATACTTATCATTTCCATAAAATTTACTTTAGTGATAATGTTGTTAAAATGAAAAACTGGTTTCAAATACGTAAGAGGTTTCAACAGATAAAATATGAAGTAGATCATACCACCCGGGTTGTATGATATGCTTATGGTAAAAATGGTATCTGCCTTGAATATATCAAAAAAAGGTGCAATAAAACAAAAATCATTTTAAATTTTAGCTTTTATTAGGATTTTTACTTTTTAACAAAAATCATCAGCATTAACCTAGAAGGCAAAATAAAAAATGGTTAAATATTTCCCAGTTATTTCAATTGAACTTGAATTGAAAGGGAATGAAACTTACCATCAGTCCATTCCATTTGTGAAACTTTATTTATTAGGCCTATTACTTTCGGTCAACTATATCCTAGTTTTTTTACAATTTAATTTTGCAATATACCTGTGTTAAATAAAAAAATGGAATTGGATAATTAGTTAGACGAACTTCGAGCCAAAAAGGAGTACAACCCTATGCTGTAACCTTTGGGCTAAACGCTTTAGAAATATGGTGTGCAAGCCGCGAGAAATATATTTTGGTATTTCTAAAAATATTGGAAACTCAAGAACTATAGGTTATATTATAAATCTCAAGAAATAAATATAGGATCTATAGTATAAGTCTCAAGAAATATAGGATCTATAGTATAAGTCTCAAGAAATATAGGATCTATAGTATAAGTCTCAAGAAATATAGGATCTATAGTATAAGTCTCAAGAAATATAGGATCTATAGTATAAGTCTCAAGAAATATAGGATCTATAGTATAAGTCTCAAGAAATATAGGATCTATAGTATAAGTCTCAAGAAATATAGGATCTATAGTATAAGTCTCAAGAAATATAGGATCTATAGTATAAGTCTCAAGAAATATAGGATCTATAGTATAAGTCTCAAGAAATATAGGATCTATAGTATAAGTCTCAAGAAATATAGGATCTATAGTATAAGTCTCAAGAAATATAGGATCTATAGTATAAGTCTCAAGAAATATAGGATCTATAGTATAAGTCTCAAGAAATATAGGATCTATAGTATAAGTCTCAAGAAATATAGGATCTATAGTATAAGTCTCAAGAAATATAGGATCTATAGTATAAGTCTCAAGAAATATAGGATCTATAGTATAAGTCTCAAGAAATATAGGATCTATAGTATAAGTCTCAAGAAATATAGGATCTATATTAAACCACTCTTCAAACCATGAAGCACCAGGCTCTATGAAAGTCTATAATTACCTCTGAAATAACTCCAAAGTACATGGACATCCCTCTGGATATTTCAAATTCAAAACATAAAACATTCCAAAGAACATGGCCAGTGCCAAAGCAAGTTTATCACTTGGTAAATGATCGTTAATTATTCTTCTGTCGACTGTAAGCATCAGTTCAGTAGCTTCAGGCAAGCTTTGACCTAAGAAGTAACAAAGTCCATGGAGTTTGCTTTGAACGTAATTAATAGAAATTTATTTACCAAAAACAATAAAGCAAGGATGAAGTGGCACTTTTTTCAAAACCTCTTCTTTAGGAGTACCAAGCTGTTAAGTATAAAATCGAATCAGTTATTCTGAACTTTATGAAGATTAAGAAGTATACGATTTCATTCGGCTTACTTCAAAGATAGGGAAAATGTTCTCAGGTGCTTCATTAAAATGATTCATTATCATTAATACCACAGAACCAATCACACCTGTTTGATTTCTAATATTTTTTTCTTTAAGAGTTTTCAGAGTCGTTTTGCACATATCCTTGGTACTCTTAGCAAAAAATGTACAGAAAATATTGCTTTTCAAGTCGAAAAACCTTTCAAATAAGGAAAAAATGTCTTTTCCCATCATCTCTTGCAAATGAACTTTAAGGCCAACAAGTTCAAATAAAAATGGCCACTTTTCAAGGAGATATTCAACACTAGCATTATTATGTATATCAAGTCTTTGAAGACCGTAGGTCTGTTTCATTCGTGCTTCCACTATATTAGTATCAGGATTCATTTCAAAAAACATTTTCTTTAAAATTTCACATGCATCCTCTGACGTTTGCAACTCCTCCTCATTTATTGTCGGGTTGAATTTAAGGTTTGTATTGTTTACATCAATCAAACGACCCTGTTTTCCTTTCTTAATGTTTTTTACCAAGGGCATCACTTTTTCGGTTTGTCGGGAAAGATTTTCAAGCCGTACGCACAGTTGGACCGTAAAACTATGATAACCACATCCTAACACTTCTCCATCAATTACGTCCTTTACAGCGTTTGGGAAACGTTGGTTGAAATGGCTGGCTATTATCCTCATGTCGCTCCGACTAGGCCTTGGGGATCGTTTGATGGCATCATCTACCAGATTCCTTACAACAGCATTCCGATTTTTTTGTGAGAGTTGCACATCTGTTGCTAAAGCTTTTCGAGCTTGCTTGTTGAAAATATCCATATTTAATACATAGGCCGAAATTGTTTGGTCAGTATTGATACATGAAGTTCCTGATTTCTGTGGGTGATATTAACATGAAGTTAATAAAACTTACCAAATTAAATATGGGGAAATAATATTATGTGGTTTAAATATTACCGAGCGCTGGCTTAAATTTGAAGCTGCATTCCTGGACGATAATTTGTCATTGACTTCAGCTCCAGAAGCTGTTGGACCAAGAGCTTTCTCCGAAACTATTTAAAATAATCAAAATTTGAAGTATTACGAGTAGCTGTGTATAGTTTATGCTAAATTGGGCTTGGTTTTTCACCAACCTATTTCCGGTGCTACATCAAGAAGGTTCGATTTTATAAAACTCAGAAGCCTTCGTGATTGTATAGGTTTTAGAGCCGTGTCGTTAAGGTCCGACAATGATACATATTTTAGATCGTCAACTTTCTCTACGCCTATTTTGTCACTGGCAAGGTGTTCAGTGAGATCTTTAATTGCAGCCTTATCCAAGTTTGACAAGGCTTTCGATAGAAAATCAGTAACGTTTTCTGAAGCATCTCTTGAATAGGCTGCAGCCATCTATAAAACAATTTCATTATATGAAAATAATTTTGAAAACAAACGCAATTTAAAACTTCGATATATATAGTCCCCATTATTTTGAAGCTTAAAATAACGGCATAAATATGTCATGAAACGTAATGTTACTTGACTGGCAGTATATTTAACATAAATCCCTCTCAAAAAATCAATTAAGTAGTCACCAATAACATCAAATCCGGAATTCTAACCAACTGTGAAAATTCTAGGGGTGACAAACATTATGCTTTAAAGATAAAAACATTTTCCCAAATATATAATAGACCGGAAGAGGATAGAAATCAGCAAGATCAACCAGATTTGCTAGACGCCTTTGATTAATCTCGAATAACTCGTAAAGGTGTAATTCCCAATTATATTTGGAGCCAAACAGAGATGCACAAATAAATACTACATCAGATGTTTTGTTAGGAACTATCAGGGTCTCGATACGTCCAAATAAAATTTCATCCTCTGTTGATTCCCAAACCACAAGTTGTCCCCGTTCATAAGTAGTACCTTTCACAGAAATTACAAATTCTAGGAGAGCGATAGCTCTCTTACATAAGACTTCATACTGCTCTTAAGCCACGTTCAGACTTACGAGGGAATCGGTTCAGAACTAGTTGCCTTTACTAGTTTTGAAACCCACTTCACTATCAGTTTGAAGCGAATTCAACAGTCTCGGTTCACACCTTAAAACTAGAGTGGGATATAGACCGAGTGGGGAAAGGTGAAGCCCCGCCCATTGACATGCGCGCTAAGCACTGGATGTTTTACTTCCAACAGCAACACGTAGATGGCGGAAAAATCTACACTTTGCCGCGAAATTTAAAATGCTTCGTTTTACAACATTGGTGCTGATATAGATAATGTTAGTTTAAATCTTAATAATAAAAAGGTGAATATTTGTGTTAAAATATAGATTTTAAAATATATTTCCCACCATGTTTTAAACACAACATACACATTGTTTATTACTAAACAATAAAGGATTTACTTGTAATATTATTAATCCCGACGTTAGGAAAAATTCTTAAAATTATTTGTTGACCGAGCGATGATGCCTAAATTGGAAAATACCTGCAATTGCTTCTTTGCAAGATCATGCCTTGTTTTTTTCGATGAAAGACATAATAGTTTTCTTTTATCTATTTTGTTTCAAGGATAATTTTTTTCTGAATTTTTGCAGTTAATTCCAGGATGAAGAAAGTAGTTTTGTAAAGTGCGGTGCTTAAAGTCAATTTAGTTACCATAAACTAATAATGACGATAATGAAACAGACTGAATGTATGTTAAACTTGTTTTGTTATTGTCTTAACTTTGCATTAATATAGCTGAAGCAAAACAAGTTTCATTTGATTGCATAATCGTGATTATTTACATTTTTGGCCAATTCAAGTAACTTCAAGCGCCGCACTTTACAAAGACTTTTCTCCTCATCCCGAAAATAACCTCAATAAATCACAAAAACAACTCTGATAACAAACAAGCAAGATATGTTATTAAATCTAATTTTATTGTACATTTCCGCTGTTCATTCTTTTATTCATCATAGGGGCTTCAATTGATCTGCATTTGGGAGTTACTTTATTATTTCTACCAAAGAAATTCAGAGAAAAATTATAATTGAATGTTTATTGTGTATAAAAAAAGTTGTAAAAAAACTCACGAGATTATAAACTTGATACACATTTTCAATACAAAATATCAAGAGAATTACGCATAAATGAAATAGTACAAATTTAAATTTGAAAAAAGAAAGTAGTAAATCAGTGATTTTTTCCTCCCTCTCTTCTTTTAACATTCAGTAACCTTCAATAAGTTGAAGTCGAATTATTTTATGTACATCAGATACGTTGTTCGAAAAAAGATCAAAAACGCTAGTTAAGGAATTGCATTTGTATCCTAATTGTAATACTGCTATTGTAAAATGTATTTTGGGCTGCGCAAATGTTTAGGAACAGAAAAATTAAGAGCATTTAATAGAGTTGAGGGCTGGAGAATGTTATGAACTAACTTGTGAATAAAAGTAACATGATTCAGTCATTAGTTATGAGGAGATAAAGGATTGCCAATAATAGTCCATATTTATATATATAGCTTTAGGTAAAAAATATTTATGCCCGAACTCTATAAAATTACGCTGTACTGCTTCTACTTTTTTTAGGAGAAATTGGCTACAGGCAACCCAACCAAACAGCAACCTGGAACGAGCTAGGCCAGGGGTCCCCTGGCTAGGCTTAAATATAAGATGCGGAAATGACGCAGAGATTTCAACTGACCACAAAACTTAAACGAAATCTCTAAGAAACGACGACATAAGCTAATAGTCTTGCTGACGTTCCTACAAAAATGTAACATAGCGTCGAATACAGTACCCAAATCTTTAGTTGAATTGCTGTGCGGATGTGTTAGGAGTCAATTAAGTAGGAGTTCAGCGACATTCAAACGAATTGGTTATAAGAAAACTATTTTTCTCTCATTGATAGAAAAAAACATTACCATGCAAAGACGGAAGTGCCGGTACTTTCTTTTTAAGGCATCATTGCTCGGTCCACTGATAAATTTCCTGACGTTGGGATTATTTGGGAAATATGCATTCATTTCTGTGTTTCTGAAACTCGAAAATGGGCATTTACAACCCATGTTTATTTAACAAATAATTTTAAATCCTACAGACAAACTACTCCCATAATTATACATTTAACATTGCAAAACTCATGAACTTAAACATATTTACTTTTATTGTTTAGTAATAAACAATATGTATGTTGTGTTTAAAACATGGTGGGAAATATATTTTAAAATCTATATTTTAACACAAATATTCACCTTTTTATTAAGATTTGAACTAACATTATCTTTATCAACACCAATGTTGTAAAACGAAGCATTTTAAATTTCACGCCAAAGTGTAGATTTTCCCGCCATCTACGTGTTGCTGTTGGAAGTAAAACATCCAGTGCTTACCGCGCATGTCAATGGGCGGGGCTTCACCTTTCCCCACTCGGTCTATATCCCACTCTACTTAAAACGCTTGTGGCCGTTGGTGTCGTCTGCTAGAGCGTCTGTCCAAGAAAAAAATGTCGGCGGCCATAGTGTTTCAATTTGGTTTCGCTAAACGTAAGCATCTCGATAGGAAGATTAAATTAATTCGTAAATTAGCCATTGCGAAATTCAGCCAAGAGCAACGTCATCGTCTGAATGTGTTTTTACGCAAGCAGAAGGAAAATAGACTTCTAATGGAGGTAGTTTTAAGTCAAATTGTCCAAAATATCGCTAAGCCTAGGTCAGTTTGGAGTCGTCCAAGGAGTCATGTAGATTTTTGGCAAGATAGAGTTCTAAATACCTATGAAGAATTTGAATTCGTAAACGATTTTCGAATGAAAAAGGAAACGTTTCTGAAACTCTGTGATTTGCTGAGGGTTCAACTGGAAAAGAAGGAAACTTACATGAGGAAACCATTATCAGTTGAGAGACGAGTTGCGATATCACTTTACAAACTTGCAACTCCTGGTGAATATCGTACTATTGGAAATCTCTTTGGCGTAGCTCGCAATACAGTTTGCGTAATTTT
Organism: Phalangium opilio; assembly: GCF_054372755.1. Classification (NCBI taxonomy): domain Eukaryota; kingdom Metazoa; phylum Arthropoda; class Arachnida; order Opiliones; family Phalangiidae; genus Phalangium; species Phalangium opilio. The sequence goes on from NW_028324222.1 coordinate 317,918, forward strand.
TCATGAAGTACGCAATATTTTATGTTAAATACTTTGTGTGATAATTTTAAACGTAATAAAATAATAATAATCTACAGTTTTGTCAAGCCGTTACAAAACTTTTGGTGCCTGCTATCAGCTATCCAAGTGATGAAGGGAAAATTAATGAAATTGTCAAAGGATTTCTAACACACCATGGATTCCCCCAATGTGCAGGAGCTATTGACGGTTGTCATATTCCTATCATAGGTCCTGAGGACTTTGCGGCAGAAAAATAACTTGTTTTATGAAATTAAATCAAATGAAATAAAAATTGTTTTTGAACTGATCGATAGTTAATAACAAATAAAAAAACCTAATTTTTCTGTAGCTGTGACGTTATTGCTAGCAAACAAATGTATTCACGTCGTGAAACTTCAAAAAACTATTATGTTTGTAACATAATTACAATTTTCAAGCCTTAATTACATTTTATACGAGTTAGATCTTTTTTTGGGCAGTCATTAACAGTTCAAGGATTTTCAATTAATGAGCTTGACTCTTTTCAATTTGAGCTGATTCAAATACAAATAATTTTTCCAAAAAATCATCCTGGTGTCTTTTTTCGTTCTCAATAAATATTTTTTGTTGCACCGCAGCATCTTCGCGAAACTGGCTTAAAACCTTTGTTAACATGTTTTCACTTTTGCTAATTTTTGTTCTTTTCCTGAGTGACACTGAAAGTAAATTCATATTTAGAAGAACAGTAATATATTCGAACATCCCTCTGTATATTATACTTGTATTGCTAACACTGTCACCAAGGTTGGTTTTCTTCGAGCTATCTAAGCTATTCTCGGGGCTACTCAGGACAGTATCTATGTTTACCCAAATAAATAAATATTTCAATGATATTTAGGCAAATAATTAGGAATAATTACCACTTTTCTTTGAAGTTGATGCACCTGCATTTATGATAAGCTCACTTTTATTCATCACACATTCACTTGTATCATCATCATTTGGGCTTTCATCATCTATTCAAAGTTTAAAGGTAATTATTGTTGGGAAAAAGATTGATATGTCACCCCCATTAACCCACCATTGGTTCTTTTCTTGGAATGTCGGTTACTCTCACTGGGTTCAGAATCTGAAAGCAATAATTCACCACCCTCTTGCGTATGTGACAACAGTTTTGTCGCTTCATTGTCTGAACTAATTTTATCCTCTTTGCTTTTGAGTATGGATTGTCCAGCGACTAAAGCTTCATTTGCTAAAACAATAGCAAGAACGTTAATAATTACATGAAATCAAGTTATTCCTCTAGTTATTTTACCATCATTGTTGACGGCATCTTCGTTAAAAGTACAAAGATGAAAATATGGTTGCGCTGTTGGTCTAATTTAACAAGCAACATAAAGTTAATGGACAATTCCTAAAACAACTAAAGTAAAAGTACCTATATCCCCACAGTTCGTCCATCTCTTCGAAAAATTTGCATGTTATTCGGTCCTTTCCACTTGAATTGTTATTATCCCTAACCATTTTCCATGATGCCTTAAGCGATTTAACTTTTGCTCGTACTTGTTTAATTGTATAATGTAATCCATTTGATTTTAACTCCTCAACAAGATCTTTGTATATTAATAAAAATTGTCTTTGTAGACAAAGACGGGAAAAAGTAAGAGATAAGTGTAGAAAATGAAATGCCTGAAGTAACAGATATTAAATTTTCACTTTTGAACACATGATTATAAACATCAATTATTTGAAAAAATTCTTATCTTAGTTTTTTTCACCAAAATTACTTTAGTAAAAATATTTTAATATGACACTTATATATCATTTTAAAAATAATACGCGTTTTCCATTTTTTCTCTCAAATATTCCAATCAGGTTGAGCCTTATAAGGAGAATAAATTGGACAGAAAAACGTTAATAGCTGATAAAGTAAAAACCGTATCAAAACAAGAAGTGTTCGTTAATTTCAAAGTTTTCGAAGTTTCAAAAATTGACGTAATGTATAGCTCTCTAAAGATCACGATCAATCTACAGATCTTTTCGACACTAATATCAACATCACAATAAAACTGCCTATGTTACTTTCCGCTTCGCAATATTTCTCATTTAAAAATATAAAAATTAAACTCGTAAATCTCAATTTTTTCAGATATGCAAGTAATTGAACCTTCTTAAAGACCATGTCAGTCTCTCCTCCCTGGTAAAACGTAGTATCAAGCTAGTATCCTTTAAAAAATTCTTGAAGAAGCCTTTTTCTAGAGCTAATATTGGGAGCAAAATACTAGGGTAAATAATGTTAAAAAACTTTTCCGCATATGAAATTTTGGTGAAAAAAACTAAGATAAGAATTTTTTCAAATAATTGATGTTTTATAATCATGTGTTCAAAAGTGAAAATTTAATATCTGTTACTTCAGGCATTTCATTTTCTACACTTATCTCTTACTTTTTCCCGTCTTTGTCTACAAAGACAATTTTTATTAATATCTGTTACTTCAGTCTTAATATTAATTAAAATAGTTTAGAAACCTTAGGAGAGAAAACGTTTTAGGGCGTTGCACTTACATTAGTTAAAGCTTTTGAACTGACCAAGCATCTATTACATAACTTCAAACCTCACTGTTTGACTTGACAATCAACGTCCAGTCAAACTAAAATTGCTTTCCCGTCATTTTCACATGCAAATCACCACAAAAAGATTAAGTAGACCTGAGCATTCCATAGATCTGAGCACCAACAGATGTCAAAGAATTGTGCACCAACACAAGTCATATGCTTATCGGCAGTCTAGCTTAATTACCCGCCATCGGTAATCTAGCTTAATTACCCGCCACCGGTAATCTAGCTTAATTACCCGCCACCGGTAATCTAGCTTTATTACCCGCCACCGGTAATCTAGCTTAATTACCCGCCACCGGTAATCTAGCTTAATTACCCGCCACCGGTAATCTAGCTTAATTACCCGCCTCCGGTAATCTAGCTTAATTACCCGCCACCGGTAATCTAGCTTAATTACCCGCCACCGGTAATCTAGCTTAATTACCCGCCACCGGTAATCTAGCTTAATTACCCGCCACCGGTAATCTAGCTTAATTACCCGCCACCGGTAATCTAGCTTAATTACCTGTAATCGTTAGTCTAGCTTAATTACCTGTAATCGTTAATCTAGCTTAATTACCTGTAATCGTTAATCTAGCTTAATTACCTGTAATCGTTAATCTAGCTTAATTACCTCTAATCGTTAATCTAGCTTAATTACCTGTAATCGTTAATGCAGCTTAATTACCTGTAATCGTTAATGTAGCTTAATTACCTGTAATCGTTAATGTAGCTTAATTACCTGTAATCGTTAATGTAGCTTAATTACCTGTAATCGTTAATCTAGCTTAATTACCTGTAATCGTTAATGTAGCTTAATTACCTGTAATCGTTAATCTAGCTTAATTACCTGTAATCGTTAGTCTAGCTTAATTACCTGTAATCGTTAGTCTAGCTAAATTACCTAAAATCATTCAGTTTTTGCAACGAAAGAGAGTAAAATCATATAAAAGTCCGCGGTAAAACAGCGTATGTGCAAGAGTGGCCTTCTCCTACGCAAACACCGTAAGTCAAAGCATGATTAAAAAGCATGAAACTTAGCACTTAAACTTAATTTTCCGCAGAAACCTTAAAAATGGTCCTAGAAAAAGGTTTATATTTTGATATAAAACCGTTCCCAAACGTAACAAACGAATATTTCATTTCAAAAGGGTTGCGACAAAATGGCTAAATTTGAGAAAAACTCCATGTTATTTCTATGGGAAAATTTAACTTTTTCACCAAAAGGGCTGAATCATTTTATGGAAATGAAACCACCCTTAGCAACTTTATTTTTTATAAAATTAACTAATGGGTGGATCTTTTTGAAATTTTAACCACATATTGAGGGCCCGAATTGTAGTTCTGTGGAATATTTTCAAAACAGTTGAAACAATACAAAAAAAGTTACATCCAAACAAAAAACCCTCCTTATACATTAAGAGCAGTATGAAGTCTTATCTAAGAGAGCTATCGCTCTCCTAGAATAGTTTCATTTCGTTTACTCGAGGATAATAGTTCAACTATACGTTTTTCTTTTAAAATAAATAATAATGTACTCACACTAGCGTGTGGCCATTGAGCTGCCATGATCACTTATGAAGTTACGATAGTGAAGAAAGACGAAAATGAAAGAATGATTGCGCAAACGCGGATCACGTGATTTAAAAGACGGAACTGACGTCAGAAACCAGCCTCCAAACGCGCCTCAAGTTTGTTCGCGAACCAACTTCCAGGAACCGAGTTTGTAACTCGTTTCGAGACTATCAGTTTTGTTCACACTGAACTTTGGAAGCGCTTTGAGTCGCTTTGAACCGGTTTCTCCTGTAAGTGTGAACGAGGCTTTAATGTGTAAGGAGGGTTTTTTGTTTGGATGAAACTTTTTTGTACTGTTTCAACTGTTTTGAAAATATTCCACGGATCTACAATTCGGGCCCTCAATATGTGGTTAACATTTCAAAAAGATCCATCCATAAGTTTATTTTATAAAAAATAAAGTTGGTAAGGGTGGTTTTCATTTGCATAAAATTAATCAGCCCTTTTGACGAAAAACTTAGAAATAACATGGGATTTTTTTGAAAACAACGATTTTGTCCAGGCACTTTTAGAATTAAATATACGTTTGTTAGACTTAAAAACGGTTTTTAATGAAAGGTAAAACATTTTACTAGGCGCTGAGCGATTTTCATGGATAAAAATTAAGTCTAAGTATTCATTTTGACAATATTTACGACATATCTTGATTTGCGATATTATACTAGGCATACACCGATTTACTGAAAAATGACAGCGCGATCAGAACTAGCCTTTATTAGGGTTTAGTTGCCTTATTATAACTCCAGCGTTTCTTCTTAAAGCATTATGGATGAAATGGTCCATTGAGGGTGAATTAAGCTTGAAAAGTTGAATGAATCCACGCGCTGTCGAGTGTCGATAAGACGGTTAAAACCTCATTTATTTACTTTTGGTAGAGATAGGTGGATAATAAGGTTTGATTTCACTTTCTTTCGTTTCAAAAATATAATACACTTTATATGTATGATTTATCAGGTAATTTGCAAATTAGTTTATTTCGGTAAGCCTTGGTCAAAACAAAACTTGGGAGTTGGGACCCAAGTTTTAAAATCGAGTTTGCTGGTAACTAAGGTAACAGTACCGCTAAATAATAATTTAAAATACTGTTATCTAATATAGTCAAATCAAGGGAGAATAGCAATAGAGAATAACACAGTCACTTAAATATATATAGTGTTAACAATGTAGTTGTGTTCTTTAGTACACATGTGCTTATCTGTTACTTTTATTTTGATATCTCCATTGTATTAATTAGAAATTGGCATTTCTATCCAAATGAATAAAATCTTAAATCAGGTAATGCTTTAAAAAAGACCACGTTTAATACAGCAGATATCCACATTCCTCCCCAACGTAACATTTCTGTGTAAATTGATAGCTATTAAACGCAAGAAATAACACTGTCGTCAACGGTGATTTGCCAAGTAAAGTATTAACAGTAGGCCTATACCTTTTTTTCTTAAATTAATAGTCCACAATTATTTTAATTTAATTCAAAGGACTACAATTGATGACCCACTTTTAACATGTTTTATAAATGATGGTTATTGATAGATGAAGCTGCAGTCAGTACAATTTTTAGTTGCAGTACCAACGTTACCCACAAAAGCAATGTATAATCGTCAGCCTTTTTCAGCAGTACCAGTACTTCATAAATCCCTTTGACATATAGAGTTAGTAGATTATTATAATGGAAAGGTGTTGGAGGAAACAAAATAAATACAAATTCATAAGAGATAATCTTAAAGGAGGAACAATTGAAAGTTGAAGAAACAAAATTCCACAAAAATATTTCTGGTGATAAAATTTTTACAAAAATTAACTATAAAAAATAAAAGTTAAATGTCAAGTGCTTTGGGTTTCATAAAGGGGTCATATAGATTTTCAAACAGGTATAGTATTTTCTCAAAGATGTCAGATTTCTACAAGTTACTATTGTTTTTCTTGTATTTATGCAGATTTTTTAATTTTTGTGACAAATTTCCTGATTTTTCTGTCAGACCGAATTTTTCTTTCCCCCAATAACTGGGCTCCCACCAAAATCTCAAAAATAATAGGGCAAAAAGGGACTTTTCACAATAAAAATATCTAGAAACATACTAGGATGGCTCAACCTAGAACAAATGGCAAAAATACATTTACTAACCCTAATGTTTAAAATATATAATGGTAAAGCACCTGAATACATCCTAGACCTGTTTCAAGCAAGCCGGAAATCATAACCATAAGTACCCAACAAAAGGTAGCTTTGTCAACTTCGTAAGAGAACCGGAAAACAAATGGACCAGTAAATCCATCAAATCCATTGGAACTAAACTCTGGAATGCAATTCCAACGGACTTAATAACTTTAACTTCATTAAATATTTTTAAAGATAGAATTTCAGAGCACATAAAAAAGGAAATGAGCCATGAATGACTAGTTTCCGTCTATACTTTATAACGTTTATACTTTACAACGTACTGTAATCAATACATATTTTTATGTTTTCAACTCAATTCTTATTTCAATTGAATTTTAAATTAATTCATTCTCAAATCTTTTAACTCAATCCTAATTTTTGATGGATTTCTAATCAATTTCATATATTAATTTTACTATTATTTCAATCTGAATTTTAAATTAATTTAGGACGCTCACGCAAACGAGTAATTTATTACTGATGAGCATATCCCAATAAAGCTTTTTATTATTATTATTATTATTAAAATAGGGACCTTAATTTTAAAGGTAGAAACCAACAAGATGGCCCCGGCCATATTACGCTTTGGTGCTTGGCAAGTAATTAAAATAAATTTCTATCCAACGGGATGGGACATTTACTATAAATGGCTTTCTTAATGCAAAATTGATACTTGTAGAATAATATGTGACTGGAACTAAAATTATTCAATTATTGTACTCATATACAAATATACAACCACCGCCTAGAATTAGCCCCACAGCAATATTTTTACTTCAGAGTTGATACAATAGATATAAAATATACTGCTAAAAGGGAGAATTATACGTCTGTAAATTTCACTTTGAAACGAATGAAGTTTGAACGACTTTCTTTAAGGTCCATCGGTGGACTGGGGGCCTTGCGTCCTTTTATGAAATTTCCGATTGCAGTGTCGGTGCTTTATTATAAGTAAAGTAACTTAGTGTGTATCTTGTAGTTTTATCTGGAACACTTTTTATGAAGGACTCCAAGTCGAATATGGGTCTCTTTATCTAGGATCTTAAGCTTAATGTGGGTCTCTTTTTCTATGATCCCAAGCCTAATGTGGGTCTCTTTTTCTAGGATCCCAAGCCTTATGTGGGTCTCTTTTTCTAGGATCCGATCCCCTTGCGTCCTTTTATGAAAATTCCGATTGCAGTGTCGGTGCTTTATTATAAGTAAAGTGACTTAGTGTTGATCTTTTAGTTTCATCTGGAACACTTTTTATGGAGGGCTCCAAGTCGAATATGGGTCTCTTTATCTAGGATCTTAAGCTTAATGTGGGTCTCTTTTTCTAGGATCCCAAGCCTAATGTGGGTCTCTTTTACAGCTTCTTATGGTGCTGGGCGCTATAGCGGTTAAACGCATAAACACCAAAAAAAGGCGGGCTTTTGCACGACAAAAAGGGGAAAAAAGAGGGGCGAAAAGGGAGAAAAGAGGGAAAAAAATTGTCCGTTTATAAGCTTATACCTTTTGTCTGCCAAAAGAAGGCAAGCACAAAAACAAAAATGTAAATAATCACGATTACGAAATACAATGAATGTATGTTAAACTTGTTTTGCTTTGGCTATATTAATGCAAAGTTAAGACCATAATAAAACTAGTTTAACATGCATTCAGTCCGTTTCATTATCGTGATTATTTACATTTTTGGTACCTAAAATGACTCCAAGCGCCGCACTTTACAAAGACTACTCTCCTCATCCTGTAATTAACTGCAAAAATTCAGAGAAAAATTATCCCTGAAACAAAGTAGCTACTAGAAAACTGTTAGTCTTTATTTTATGAAGATTTGAACTAACATTATAGCAACACCAATGTTCTAAAACAAAGCTTTCTAAATTTCGCGCCAAAGAGTAGATTTTCGCGCCATCTACGTGTCGCTGTTGGAAGTAAAATATCCAGTGGTTACCGCCCATGTCAATGGGCGGGGCTTTACATTTCCCCACTAAAACTTAGCATTTCATTCACCGCTCCATGAGAAATCTTTCTCTTCATCGGTTAGTGAATTTAAACTAATAGCAATGTTTGCATCTAAATTGAGCTGCGTGAAATCCACTTTGTCCAGCATAATATTGAAGAACAACATCACGCTGTCTCTCTTACCACATTGAAATCTATTTTTATCATTCTTGATAGGGCTTTCAGTTTACAGTTTTTCCTCGCTTCCTTCTTCCTGTTGTCTTTTTCTGACGTGACTTAAGATATTTTCACTGGGTTCTTTTTCTGACGTGACTTAAGATATTTTCACTGGGCTCTTTTTCTGACGTGACTTAAGACATTTTCACTGGGTTCTATGTGCTTTTGTAAGGCTGATTCGTAATTTGTACTTCCCATTAGTGATTTACGGATTTGGTCTTGTTTTTTCTTTCAAAATGCACTAGTTTGTACGTGGGAGCTGTAATGCAACACAGTTTATCAATGAGAATATATATTTTCGAAGCTGTAAGGCTATTTCAGCCCAAGCTCGTCACTTGAAACTTGAAAGGAACCAAAAAAAAACGCCCTTGTGCTTTTCTTGAACTGATTTTTTAGTTAGCCCCAAGTTTGTTTTACGTCAGTGCAGGTTAGCGTCGGAAGGTTATCTTCCCTATTTACGAGTAGTAACCTAGTAGGACAGCTATGCAATGCTTGGAAAACCCTCCTCCTCCTCCTCCTCCTGCTGGGCAAGAACAAATTACCACGAATTCATTGCTGTCACTCAGGTCCAACTTAACCTTGTGCGGTTCTTCCCGATAATCCTGAATTTTTTAAGAACTAGCGCTTCAATATAACTTAGTTAAAAATTCTTTTGATTTTCCAGAAACGCCAAAGCTATTAATATGATTTTTTCTTAGTTTTTGTTCTTCTTGTATTAAGCAATTCTTCCCATTTCCAATATAGTCCATAATTTTGACAAGAGAGAGAGAGAGAGAGAGAGAGAGAGAGAGAGAGAGAGAGAGAGAGAGAGCAACAGGTACTAATTAAAGCGAAAACAGTATTACCAATTTTTATAAACTTCATGTTATGACCAAGGCTTAAGTGTTTACAGTCTAATTTGGTTAATATTAGGGTAATTAAGTTTTCAACACTTACCATTTTTGACCAAATTCTCTCCTGAAAATTGTGGTTCATCCATTCCAAGAAATTTCGAGTACTAATTATCATTTGGCACTAAATTATAAGTTTAAACGTCACATACTCTGCCGTTGTTGCTATGCTATACCATTATTTGTTTCCTTTAGATCAAGCTTCGCGTTTTCTCCGCACGGTGGCACTAGTGAAACTTTTCGTTACAAATCGGTCTGGGAAATAAGGATATTTTTTAAATTAGTCCTTGGGACCAGAGACCAGTCTGGGAAATAGCAGATTTTTTCTGGTCCAAAACCAGTTTATTAATTGCTTGGGCTAGTTTTTTAATTCAAAAAGTGGGGGTTACTGGTCCTCGGGACCAGTTTATTAATTGCAAATCTATAGGAGAACAAAGGTGGGGATCAGTCCTGAGACCAGTTTATTATTTCAGACACTAGGGGGTCACTGGTCCCAAGGACTAGTTTAAAAAATATCCTTATTTCCCAGCCTGCGGCAGAGACCCCCTCCCCCTAGTGTCCGAAATAATAAAATGGTCCCCGGACTGGTCCCCGCCATTGTTCTCCTAGTTATTTTAAGGAACTTCAATTATAATACTAGGAAACTGAATTTGGAATTGTCCCCGCCATTGTTCACCTAGGTTTAGTGATGCCGTATATAAAATACACCCTTTTGAAATAGGGCGGCTCCCGAAAAAATTATTTTAAACATAGCCCACTCGATTCGCACTCACGGACGCGCGTGATCGAGTGGGCTATGTTTTAAGGAACTACAATTATAATACTAGGAAACTGAATTTGTATTTTGGACTAGAAACGTTTAGCCGCGTTGTTCAGTTTAATCATGGTAGGAAGTGTTCCTAGTTAATTAAAAAAATATATGACAAATTTTAATCGACTTTACAATTCAAATCTGTAATTTGACTAGAAAATTCTATTAAGTTAACGTCCTTATTTTAACCAAACGTATTTTCAAAGTTAAATTAATAGTAATTTGCCACACGTTGTTAAATTTATGGTTAATTAAAAAATATTTGAAAAATTTTGATCGAGTTTACAATTCAACTCTGCAATTAGATTAGAAAATTGAAAGCGCTACCTACCTAATAATTTTTAGCAATGTAATTTAAGTCAATGAAACATATTCATATAAAGTTAAATAATTATAAGTCGCTAGGGGAGTTGCCTATCCTCTAAGTGTGAAAACAAACTTTCCCACGTGTATCCTTTATCCATGTAATTGTTTAGCCTTTTTATATTTAAAAGAAACATAATATCTTACTCATGTCATAACGATTGAAATTATTTATTTAAAGACTAATGATTTCCAACATAAACATTTTCTAGCTCACATTATTAATTTGAGTTCACAGAGATTTGAAAATTTAAAAAAATTCAACCAAGTCCAAAAGGAATTATTAAATTCATATTTTCAGATATTAGGTTCATATATTTTAAGATGAAATTTTATGTTGTCCAGCATTAGTTGAAAATTAAGCCAACCTACGAATTTAATTAATACGATCATAATCAGATTCATTCACCATTACCGTTAGTAGAAAAACATGTTAATGTTAGTTAATTTAGCCATGCATAGATTCATCGTGAATGTCTGTAAAAAACCAGTGGTTTTGTAAACGTTGTATTAAACAATGCTTACCTTTACACAATGGTGTTTTTACGTTCTTCTTTTCATTACTGAATGTCCTTGTTGTCATAATCAGATTGATTCACCGTTAATGTTAGTAGGAATACTCCTTACGTATTCATAATAGTGTTACATATTACAGGCTTCATATTTCTTTACTGAATGTCTTAGACAGCTAGACTCCAGATTGAATCACCTTTAATGTTAAACCCGTTGTTGTGGTTTCGACAACGACATTTGAATGGTAAATAAGCAATACTGTTGTAATCAGAATGGTTTTTGAGGATATAAATAGGTCTGTAATTCTAATGATTCTAAGTGTTAAGGAGACTCGGACTCATTTAAAATTAATTGAACTAGATCAAATATTGAATAGATTACCCCTCTGGCTCGAGCCGCTCGACATAATAATAACACGGTAAAAAAAAATGTAAACAAGAGAGACACTGGGGATTGGGTAAAGGAAACCATAGCAACAGTCGTCCTGTCCAATAGCGGCGGTCCGGCTTAAAGACCCGTTCAGACGACACTCTGCTACTCTGTGGAAATGTGTTTTCACTAAAATTTCAGTGAGAGGTATATTGAAGGGTTTTAAATTATCGTGTAAAGTTTTAAAACGAATAGTTCTTAAAAATTTCCTAGGTTGTGATTGTTCACAAACAAAATTTTAGTGAATGTTAGGAAAACAGCTAATCATTTTAAAAAAGACGTCATTATCGGAAGTACTCTATTGGCTGTGCCGAGCAAAGAGAGAAAAAAAGTTGAATTTTTTCAACTTTTTTTCTCGCTTTTCCGAGATCAAGAATGAGAAAATTTGTCCGTGTGAACAGCGCATTTTCTAGAGGCTGGTGAACCCAGAAAATCTGATGAGCCCAGCACAGCGAGCGTAGCGGGAAAAAGAGTGTCGTCTGAACGGGCCTTTATAAACACCAAAAAAAGGAGGGGCTTGTGAACACCAAAATTGTCCGTTTTAAAGAGCTGATACCTTTGGTGTTGCCATAGGGACCACTGGTAAAACAAAATGATATCTTTATTATATTTATATGAAAATACCACAATCCCTCTAGATCAAAACCTATTTATTAATTGCATGGACTAGTTTTTAAATCTAAGAAGTGCATGGGGTTACTGATCCTCGGGACCAGTTCATTAATTGATTCTTAAAAATAGATTCTTCAAGAAATTCTATAAAAATTGAAGAAATCATCCTGAATTTTTCATAGAATTTAAATTTTTTAATATAATTTTTTGTAATTTTTCAAGGATTAATTGTTTTAAATAAAGTTCACAGAAAAACTATTCACAACATATTATTTTATTATTGCTTTTACATATTTTTTATTTTATTACATTCGAAAAGTTTTTTGTTTATTTTTAATGTTACATTTTAGTTTTTTTATGTATTACATTTTACATTTTTATATATTTTATTACATTTTTTATATATTTTATTACATTTTTTATATATTTTAATACATTTTTATATATTTTATTACATTTTTTAAATATTTTAATACATTTTTTATATATTTTAATACATTTTTTATATATTTTAATACATTTTTATATATTTTAATACATTTTTAATACATTTTTTTATATATTTTAATACATTTTCTATAAATTTTAATACATTTTATTTTAATACATTTTTTATATATTTTAATACATTTTTTATAAATTTTAATACATTTTTAATACATTTTTTATATATATTATTACATTTTTTATATATTTTAATACATTTTTTATATATTTTAATACATTTTTAATACATTTTTTGTATATTTTAATACATTTTTTATATATTTTAATACATTTTTTATATATATTTTAATACATTTTTTATATATTTTAATACATTTTTAATACATTTTTTGTATATTTTAATACATTTTTTATATATTTTAATACATTTTTTATATATTTTAATACATTTTTTATAAATTTTAATACATTTTTAATACATTTTTTATATATTTTAATACATTTTTTAAATATTTTAATATATATTTTAATACATTTTTTATATATTTTAATACATTTTTTATAAATTTTAATACATTTTTAATACATTTTTTATATATTTTAATACATTTTTTATAAATTTTAATACATTTTTTATATATTTTAATACATTTTTTATATATTTTAATACATTTTTTATATATTTTAATACATTTTTTATATATTTTAATACATTTTTTTTTTTTTTTTTTTTTTATTATAAAGCTACTTTTACAAGGTTACTTTCATTTTCACTTTCCTACCCTCCAATTTACAAATTCCCGATTCTATAAAAAGTTTAAAAGCTATTTTGTCATTTCTTTCATAAAATTCATATTCGGTTAAAATACATAGTAATAGTTTCTTGTTAAAATAGTTAACTAACATAATTTCAGGGTCTACTTCTTTTATATTCATTCTAGTTTGATACGTAAAATAAATTGAAAGTTTTGCTATATTTAAAATAATGATTATGATTTTAAAATATGCTATTTCTTCACCACAATACAGCCAGTACATTTTGTTTATTAATTTAAAATTAGGATTGAATATTTGTATAAAGGTTGTAATTTTTGTTAAAAAGCTCTGGGTTATCCCACAGTTAAAAAATATATGCTTGATATTTCCTTGCTCTTTTTCACAGAATGGACATTGGGGACTAAGATTATACAATCTAGATGCTAAAACTGGTAACGTTATATTGCCTATGGTTATTCTCCAAAGAATACTGTTTTCCTTTGGGAAAAAACACGGATGCCATATGGGATTTAACTTAAGTTTAATATTGTTTGGACTCTCAAAAATCGCGAGAAATCTGTTTTTTAATTGTTCTGAATGTGGGTTGGTAAGTTCTTTAAATTGGGTTTTTGTTATTTTTTCAAGGCTGACATACTTATCATCCAAGTAAAGTTCCATCTCACAAATTGTCTTTTCTTGGGGTGGGTTAGTTTTGCTCGGCAGACAAAAAAGATCTATCTTTTCTTTACATAATTTTGAAATCTTAAGGAACTGATTGGTAAGGGAGCGCTCTGTTTGAGGTCTTAGTCCTATATCAATAAAGGGATTTCTAAAACAATTTTTTTGGTGATCGTAGATATCCCTGATAAGTTGAAAGCCTGGTGTTTTTCATTTTGGATGATAAAAGTCCAATTTAATCAAAGGGTTATTTAAAATAGGTAAGTTTAAAAAACTCTGTATGTTTGTGGGTTTTTTTAAACGTATTGGGATCGTTTTCCAAAACATGAATAAATCCTTGTAACATTTTGGGCAAAAATCATAGTTGAATTCTATGTCTGGGAAGCTAAGAACGTTTAAACCAAATTTATATATGTTCGTTTGTTTTAAATAATGATCTAGAAAGGCTCCTTCTATGGGGTGGTAAAGTCCCTCAATGTGACGTTGTAACTTATTAAAGGCGAAATTTTCCCATCTTTTTGTTAGGGTTATTAACCCGAAACCTCCCTGGCCTATCTTCTGTTGGATATCGTCCATATTTAACCAGTGTCTGTCGTTAGTCCAGATTAGTTTGGCGCATTCGTGTAATAGTCTCTTGGATAGTTCTTTCGGTGTGAACAGTACTGGTAAGGTGTAGAATAGTTTGCTGAGGAGGATGTTGCATAACTGCGCTCTGTTTTTGTATGACAGGCCAAAAACTGAGGTAGAAATGTTTTCCATTGAGGTTGTTATTTCGTCTGCTACCATATTTGCGTGCTTGTTTAGAATATTTTCTTTCGTGAAGAAGGTGACGCCTAAGGACTTTATTTGATCATTGTTCCATTGTACGTTTATCGGGAGATCCGTTCTATTTTTCCACCCTCCGAGCCATAATCCGTTGCTTTTTTCTAGGTTAAACTTGGCGTTACTCATTCTCGAGTAATTTGCACATTCTTCTGAAATAATCGTAAAGCCTTGGTCTGTGGTGATAAAAGTGTTGAGGTCATCAGCGAAGGATAGAGTTGTTAATGGTCTCGGGATGAAAGGTAGATTTATAGAGTCTTCTCGTAGTTTACTTCGGAGATGGCATATACATTTTTTATATATTTTAATACATTTTTTATATATTTTAATACATTTTTAATACATTTTTTATAAATTTTAATACATTTTTTATAAATTTTAATACATTTTTTATAAATTTTAATACATTTTTTATAAATTTTAATACATTTTTTATAAATTTTAATACATTTTTTATAAATTTTAATACATTTTTTATAAATTTTAATACATTTTTTATATATTTTAATACATTTTTTATAAATGTTAATACATTTTTTATAAATTTTAAAACATTTTTTATATATTTTAATACATTTTCTATATAAATTTTATTACATTTTAAATATTTATATATTTTATTACATTTTTTATATATTTTAATACATTTTTATATATTTTATTACATTTTTTAAATATTTTAATACATTTTTATATATTTTAATACATTTTTTATGTATTTTAATACATTTTTTATATATTTTATTACATTTTTTATATATTTTATTACATTTTTTTATATATTTTAATACATTTTTTATATATTTTAATACATTTTTTAAATATTTTAATACATTTTTATATATTTTAATACATTTTTTATGTATTTTAATACATTTTTTATATATTTTATTACATTTTTTATATATTTTATTACATTTTTTATATATTTTAATACATTTTCTATAAATTTTAATACATTTTATTTTAATACATTTTATTACATTTTTTATATATTTTAATACATTTTTTATATATTTTAATACATTTTTTATATATTTTTATACATTTTTTATATATTTTAATACATTTTTAATACATTTTTTATATATTTTAATACATTTTTTATAAATTTTAATACACTTTAATACATTTTTTATATATTTTAATACATTTTTAATACATTTTTTATAAATTTTAATACATTTTTTATAAATTTTAATACATTTTTTATAAATTTTAATACATTTTTTATAAATTTTAATACATTTTTTATAAATTTTAATACATTTTTTATAAATTTTAATACATTTTTTATAAATTTTAATACATTTTCTATATATTTTATTACATTTTAAATATTTATATATTTTATTAAAAAAATTTGTTTATTTTATGAAATTTTAAATATTTTTTGGTTTATTTTATTACATTTTAAATATTTATATATTTTATTAAAAAAATTTGTTTATTTTATGAAATATTAAATATTTTTTGGTTTATTTTATTAAATTTTAAATTGAATTTTTCTTAGTTATTTCATTTTAAATATTTTTTGGTTTATTTTATAAAATTTTAAATATTTTTCAAGCTAAATGAAAATCTAGCAAACAGAAATGATCTAGCAAACGGAACTTCATTCATTTGAATGAGCCAGGAGCTAATTGCTTTTTATTTTTAATTTCCCCCCCCCACCCACCCCCCCAACGGAATAAAACATTTTAAATGAAGTTTTTTTTTAAAAAATTTTTTTAACAATTTTTAAACGCTTGTCTCGTCTTCTATCGCTATTTCATTTTCCTCCAAAACTGTTCCACCTGCAGACGGAACAGTTTCATTTGCTGCTACTTCTTCCACTACATGGCCGGAGCCGCTTCATCCATGGCCAAAGCCCTAACAGTTAAATTGGCCACATCTGTGGCCAAAGTTGCTACATCGATTTCTTTTTGTTCAATTCCATCTTAAAAATACACGATGTTACAAAAAGGATGCTAGGACAGATAATTAAAAAAAAATGTTTCACTTTTCATTTCTGGGCAATCCTTTATAAAATGCCCAGGTTTTCTGCATTTGTAGCAGGTGCGCGGCTTGCCACCGCGCCCATAAGGTTTTTTGTCACCTTGACGACCCCCTCTTCCCGCCGACTCCCGTTATCATAATTTATGTTTAATTTTAAGCCAGTCACGGCACCATTAAAAGTCATACCAGACATTTTCTACCCAAAAAATTCACAAATTTAATATTTTAACATTAATTATTTTGCTCACAGTACATTTTTGAACTAGCTTATATTATTAATCATTCAAATTCTTAAAAATAAGTCTATTTTATAATAAAATCTATAAAAAATGTAATAATTTTTGCATACAACTTACTTTAGATGAGGTTAGTTTAAGTTTTCTGACGGTTATGAAATTTTTAATAAAAGGACGCCAATAATTCGTTATTAGCGCCGGCTAGGTTACGTCTTTAGCGCCGGCTAGGTTAGCGGTAAACTCTAGAACTTTCGTAACCGACCAATCAAAATTGTTTTTGCTGCTTTGCATAATTTTTTTAGTTTTTTGGGACAGAAACGCACGTATAACTAAATTGTTTATTTAATTTGTTCATGATATCGGATTAGATAGTGTTAACAACATTTTCTCTACGATATTCAAAATTTTCAAAAGGAAACAGTAATTTTTTGTGGCTTCTTAAAAACTTAAAAATATTTATTCCTTAAGCCTTGGTATACGTTTGTTTATGGGTGGTGTGTACGTCTGTTACTGTTAGGTTAGTGTTATAGTCACTCACGGTGTTTAGAACATGGGAAAAGGTACTTGTATTATAGAAAATTGCCGAAACAATGATTCATCGCTCACTTATCACGCATTACCTAAAGATAAGGATCTGAAACGGAAATGGTTTCATGCCATAACTGTGGCATTAGGAACCAAACCAGCTGATTCTAAAGTCTCACTTCTATGCTCAAAACATTTTTTGAAAACTGATTATTTACCCACTGGGGCTTTACGTCGCAAACACCTTAAAAAATTTGCGGTTCCTTCTATTTTTGAAAACACGAAAATGTCCGATGCATTAAAGCTAGCTGACGCCAGTCAAACTCAAAGAAAATGTGCCTTTTCACGTAGAATTATCAAAGAACAAATAAATTTTTCGGAAGAAATGCAACCATTACGTGTTTATCAAAGAAAGTATGACATTGCATCAAACTGTAATGTGAAAGATCCACTATTATCTGTTGTTGATAAGCAACCCCAAGGTGAACCCAGTTTTGGTGAAATATCTCCAAAATTGTTCCATAATTCAAATACATTAAATGAAATTGAACTTATGAGAAAAGAAATTGACCTTATAACAGTTAAAAGTAAAAAAATTTACATTTGAGAGACTTATAAATGACAATAACAGTATCAAATATTTTACTGGCTTTCCTTCTTTCAAAATGTTTTGGGCATATTATCAACTTTTGCTACCAGAGTGTACTAAACTAAATTATGTTCGACAAGATTCTTCTCAAGTGACTAATAGTACAGAAGTTTTTGATAAAGTTGTGAAATTTGCGGGACCAGGAAAACTGAATCCAATGGAAGAATTTTTCATGACGCTTGTACGACTCAGGCGAGGAACTGAGGAACAATATTTAGCCTATTTATACAATTTATCACAAGACTATGTGTCTATAATCTTAAGTACATGGATTTTGTTTCTTTTTGAGTGCATCCCAAATTTGCCAAGATGCCAAACATCAAAATTAGCTAATGCCCTGGAAATTAAGAAAATGAAACAAAAGCACCCTGGCTTGAGACTAATTATTGATAGTGCAGAATTTGAACTGGAAAAGCTGTCAGGACCAGAAGCCCAAGTAAATTATAAACAGGCTAATACAATGAAAGCTCTTATTGGAATGGCGCCCTCTGGAGACATAAATTTCTGTTCTAACCTCTATGCGGGAGATATTTCTGAAAAGAAGCTGTTTTTACAGTGTGGTGTTTTAGAAACTCTAGATAAAGGCGACGCTATAATGTCTAACTGTAATTTTGATGTTGCTAAAGAACTAGCATGCAGAAATGTTAAACTTGTTATTCCTGACTTTCTAAAACAACAGGGTATTGGGAAGGTCAAAGAATTCCAAATTTTAAAGGGACATATACCCAGGGCTTTGTCACCTATGCTAGAGAAAATTTACATTCTTTGTTGTTGTTTGTCTAACCTAATTTAGTAACAAAGCTAAGAAATGCTTACAATAATGTATTTTTTTTGGTAAAATAAGTGTACTTTTCCCTTATATAAATATATATATAATTCTGTTCTTTGTGCTGCTCATTTCACGTCACATTTTTAAAGCATACGAAATTAAAAATAAGAACACTCAAAACAAAAATAGGTTTTTTTCCCATAAGGCACATTTTTGGGTGTCTGGTAAACTTCAGGGAATATTAAATTTTACCCCACCAATTTGTTCTTCTAAAATACGCTAGATGGCGAACGTGGCGCCTCGCTCAGTGCGTATAGGGATAGTTCTGGTGAGCATATGCAATAACGTCATGAACTTGACCTGTGAGGATTTTTCAATGGAGATTTTGACAGACTCAGCGGGTATTGGCAAGGGCTTAAAATTGGGACTCGGTACCGTTTCAGGTCCTGGAAACATTTTAGATGTATATCTGTTTTTCTTACAGTCTCTAGTATAAATGAAAAGTGTGTAGCTTCTTTATCATATTATTCTTTACTTTCTTAGGTCAACCCAAATCAGTTTATTTCTTACAAATTTTTGCTGGGCGGTAGTGATGCATATTAAAATTCTTCTTTCCTTTGAAACTTCAATTTTGGCTTGATAAATTCTAAATATATCTTTTTATGCCAATTTCATGTAGTTTCTTGAGAATGCTAAGTCTTTTTCCATTTCATGGTTGTGTACAAATTAATACTATCTATCACATCATTACATTGAAAAGCATTGTTTAGGACTAACCTAACCATGCAATGAATAGAGTATGTGAGCTTTCATTTGGTATATATTTCATTATATTTCGGGGTGCAGGTACTATTCTTCAAAATAGCCAGAATGTGTTCATCCCTAGCTGATGACTGATTATAGTCACTTTGTGATAAAACATCACTTGTGTAAATATTAAGAGCAACTTTGATTCTACCTTTCTTGTGTAAAGCAATTAAGAGCAGAATTTAGGGCGCTAGCTATCAATTTCAATGTAAAATTACATAGCTCTTCAATTGTCAATTCTCTGTGTATGATTGACACCTCTTTTACATGGAAAATTTGTTCAAATGGAATTGGAACATACATTTCTTTGGCAAAATTTCCATCAACTTTATTTTTTTGCATTGTTGAGTCACTTTAGTACAACTTAAATCACCTAGTCCTGAGCAATCCAATTCCAATACAGTGTTTACATTTTTTCAAAAGTCTAGATTTCTGGGACCATGATATTTTGAAACTTACAGATACATTCAACAAATATGTCAGCTCGTGTGGATCTTCTTTTAGGTCACTTATTTTCAAATACAATGTTCTTTTCAAACGTTTTCTGCCCTATTATTGACTTTACAATATTCTGCTTACATTTTAAGACTTGGTCACCTTCCACTTAACATCTCTTTCTGTCACTTTCTTTCTACAAACGCTGCATACTCTAAAATTTCACAGAATTACAAATGTTAAATAAACTTTTCTTTACCAACTTCAAAATCCATGATTTAAATGTAATTTTGTAGGTTAAAAACTTTTAAAAACCTTATATGACTGCTACCAACTTTAACTGTGATACAGCCGCCATCTTGATTTTTAATAGGGCCTGCCCCCTCGCACTTTGCCCTCTTTAAAGTTCACTTTTCACAATTTCGAACTTTGCCCTCTTTAAAGTTCACTTTTAGGCAGCAACTTTCCGATGCAGGCTTAAGGTTCGTATTATCTTCTTAAAAAACCTGTATATCCTTATTTATATTACTTCAAATTATATATTTAGAAGTATTTTAAGGGTTAATAGGTTTTATTTAAACTAACTTCTTACAAAGTTTCTGCTTAGTTATACTTTTTCTTTCCAGTTTTCGTTTTGTTCATATTAATGATAAGCCTATTTTTTATTTTTTACATCATCGAAATCTGAGTGTTTTGCAAAGGGTTCTTTGTGTACTTTTGAATTCATACGATATTTTGTGTACCTTTGCAAATTCAAAGGATTCTTTGTGTACCTGTGCAAATTCAAAGGGCTCTTTGTGTACCTTTGCAAATTCAAAGGGTTCTTAGTGTACCTTTGCAAATTCAAAGGATTCTTTGTGTACCTTTGCAAATTCAAAGGATTCGTTGTGTACTTTTGCAATTTCAAAGGGTTCTTTGTGTACCTTTGCAAGTATCTTTTTAAATTAAAAGGGTTGTTTGCATACCTTTACAAAATCAAAGGGTTGTTTGCATACCTTTACAAAATCAAAGGGTTGTTTGCATACCTTTACAAATTCAAAGGGTTATTTGTGCATAATTTTATTAGATTTTTTTTTGTGGATCCAAATTTCAAATCTTTGTGTCACATAAATATTTGACTCGAGTCATCTATTGTAATATAGCTATTTTTGACTATTTCAAATGGTTTCCTGAGAAGTAGCTAATCGAAAATTAGCCACTCAAATAAAGAAAAAGAAGAGAGCGCTAGCTAAGTTGAAATTAAAATTTCAAACGAAAGTTTTGCGAAAAAAGGAAGCTAAGCGAGTTAAAAATAAGGAATATTATTTGAAAAACAAAGATAATTTGCAGAAAAGAAATGCAAATAACTATGTATTGCGTAAATCTGCGCCTCTTACAGCAAAAGGTTGTAAAAGCGCTATGGCACCAGGTGGATTTTTGCTCTAAAAAAATAAAACCCAAACATAGACCAACTAAACAAGATAAATTTGGTTTTGCGAAAAAGCTCCTCAATGCGGGAATTTTCAAAACCAAAAACAAAAAAACTATAGCCGAAAGCTATAAAAGGTTTCTAGTAAAACGTCTAACAGAAAGACTAGGACTGATCACGAGCTCGAGCCAGCTCGGGCTCGTGACGAGCGAGCCGAGTTCGAGCCGAGCCGAGCCGCCACTTTTGCTGCTCGATTAATTAACGAGCGAGCTTTTTTATGGTCGAGCCGAGCCGAGCCGACAGGCATCGAGCCACTACGACTCGCGAGCCGGCTCGCGAGCTTAGTCACTGATATAGTGCTTTCCTTTTAGTCTTTATTCTCTCCACCAATAGCGTTCCGTTGTAATTTTACATGAAATAAAGCGTGGGAAAAATCTCTCGTCTCTGACCTTGAGCATATTTTTAAGAGCGGGTTTTATTGAACCACTACATTTCTAAACATGGGATGGCATTTATAGTCGTTCTCAAGGTTGACGTTCGTAGAAGCAATTTTTTTAAACATGTATATATTAATCGAGCCAGCTCGGCTCGGCTCGATCATTTTCGAGTCGAGCCGAGCTAGAGCCGAGCCAAGACCCAGCTCGGCTCGAGTCGAGCCGAGCCGCCGTTTTTTTGACTCGAGCCGAGCCGAGCTTTTAAAAAGCTCGCTCAGCTCGGCTCGTGAACAGTCCTAAGAAAGACTGACGGCATCGAAATCTTTTGACGGTGAGACTAAAAATAGACGCACAAAGTCTATCTCTCAAATGCTAAAATGCCAAGTGCTAGCTGGTAGAATATTGCATTTGAAAAGGCAATTGTATTCCGCTTACCACGCCCATCTAACGGGTATTGTTAGTGAATTTAAGGATTTTGTCGAGAAAATAAAAAAAAATGGGTCCATTGATACTGACAATTTGGCAGACGTTGTGGGTGGAAAAAGGCTTCACAGTAGCCTGAAAGAGGCCTATTTCCATGAAACTACCTATTATTTGATTGGAAATAATGGAAAAATATTGAAAAATGGCGATGAGTCACATTACAGCAAAATTTTTCAATTGGATTCTGATGGTCGTGTACGAAAAGTTCTGAGAGACCGTGTTACCAGTTCGACAAAAGAATTGTTTGTTGATGAAATGGGAAATTTCGTTGACATAAAAAACAATAACGAGACTAGTAACGTTGAACGAGTTTTACAAGTTAATGAGTCGGGAGTTGTTACGAATCTTTTTAACATTGTTGAAACTGAAGAGAAGAATCCAAAAGCAAATTTTGTGATCAATGAAGGTGGGTTTATTGAAAACCAAAACAAAACTGTATATTAGGAATGCAGTGATATTTGTAATGTTCAAACTCAAGCCATTGCAAAAGTACTAGCTTTCGCAAACACAGTTGCCAATGCGAATGAAAAATCTTTGACTAAAATTTTTGAGTCTGATTTGGACCTTTGCGAATTAAGAAAAAAAATTTCCAAAAAATCAAACGTGTTTATACCACCAGATGGAGCCGAAGTAATGGTGAGAATAGTTCCGTTCCTAAGACACACCTCTTACTGCGCTGATAGCGAAGAGTGTCAAAGTCATTTGCGTTCTTTCGCTGAATTTGCTCCTCATTATTCGGGAATTAGAACTATTCTGAATAAGATGTATCAAGTCAAAGCGTTGCTCAACGCGTTAACTAAAATTTCAACTGAAATTGAATGTGGTGATTACGATTCCCTGACGATTGTTATCGTGCAATCGAGAAAAATCCTAGCCACACGTGCGAAAAATTTAAGTAACGAACAAAACAATGCTCCCACAGGAAGCGTTAACGCTCCTCGGCCCACTTTCGATGAAAGTGAAATCTTGAGTTTATACGAGAATCAATTCGCTCGGGCAATGCTAAATACCAACGAGTTTCACGACACGCCTTGCGACTGCTGTTTTAGATTACTGAAAAAAACTGATTTAAGAGCTGTAGAAAAACTAGTAAACAGTGCTGTTTTTGATAACGAGGCCTATCTGATTTTAAGAGCTGGCTGAATAATGAATAATTCGGACGCTAGAGAAGCGGGCATGCTTCTATGTCGTTACTGCGCTACGGATTTGGGAAAGGGTAAAGTTCCCATTAGATGTTTTCTGAACAACTTGGCAGTTGACAATCCTCCGCCAGATGTCACCAATTTAAACATGTTCGAGAAAGTTTTAATTCAGCTTGTGAAACCCTTCCACACTGTGGTGCGGTTAGGCACTAAAACCAATTCCAACGTGAAGTTTGGTACGGTTAAAGCTTTAAAGGGAAGAGTAATTTATCTTCCAATACCAGTGGAAAAAAATTTGAAGATGATTCCCAAGACGTTGCCCCAAAATCACGAACTGCATATCTTGGTGAATGGCGTTCCTACTGCGGACAAAAAGGTTTGGCAGCAGGTTGTTTGCCTCGAAAAAGTGTTGAAAGCGTTCACTGTGCTGAAAAAAATTAATCCTTTTTACAAACACATTGATATTTCGGCAATGAACGAGGATTATATTTGTGGGACGCAAAATATTGATGGCGGGGAAAATTCATTGATTCCCAATGAATTACTGAGCGTAGCAGATCCAATTGCGCTGATCAACGATGGCTGTGATGCGGTGCCACGTGGTTCCGCTGTGCTTCCAGTGGATTGCAATCATGACATGCAAGTTGACCAAAACGCTTCAAATATGACCGTTGAGAGTGAAAATCAGTTGACCCATGCAGCAGATGACTACGCAATTATAACACAACTCGAA
This sequence comes from Phalangium opilio, assembly GCF_054372755.1. Classification (NCBI taxonomy): domain Eukaryota; kingdom Metazoa; phylum Arthropoda; class Arachnida; order Opiliones; family Phalangiidae; genus Phalangium; species Phalangium opilio. The sequence goes on from NW_028324222.1 coordinate 342,330, forward strand.
GCTTTGTTGCGAAAACTTTCTGAGGGCGAAGCCAATGATCTGTACGATCATTACTCTATTCATCCGGTGAACGTCCAACCGCCGAAGGATTTATTGGGTGCTTACCAAATGAAGCGCGTCGAGGCCGAGCCGGTTAGCACTTGGGACAAAAAACTAGAATACATGAGCTTCGTTCATTTGTTCCCTCGGGGTCGCTTTGGCAAGCACGATGATGGACCATTTGGGAAAATAACGGAAACCGAGTATCGTTTATCCCGTATTTTGAACCAAAGTCCAATTTTTTAGACGAGATTACGCCTATCTCTTCCACTCTTATCAAGAATGCGAAATGAAAGCGATTTCTAGCAGTTTGAACTACGTGCTTCGTGTTAAAAAACTCATGCCAATTGGTGTTGAAAATTTGCTCAATCGAGTTGAATCTGGCGATAAAGAACTTGAGAGTAATTTAGCTACTTTCTTTTGTCATATTCGAGGAACGAAGGACTACTGGTATAAAGTTCTTAGGGACGTTTTAGCGATGATTCGGGAATTTGGTCCTCCCACCTGGCTTTTAACTTTTAATCCGGCCGAGTACGATGATATGGAACTGCACGATCACTTGAGAAAAGTGAATTCAGACGTTCCAGGAGTAGAGTCGATGACGGTGGCTGAATTGTTGAATTTAGACCCACTTAGCGTCAATTTGCACTTTCACAACAAAGTGCGGTCGCTGTTAAACAACTTCGTCTTGTGTAAGCAAAATCCAGTTCTTGGCATGATAGAACATCATTTTTGGAGGGTTGAATACCAATCTCGGGGTTTACCTCACTACCATATGCTTTTGTGGGCCCAGGACGCTCCAAAGATTGGAACTTCTTCGACCGAGACTATTTTGGATTACATGCAAAAACACATCACGTGTTCGATGCCAAGAGCATCGGTAAGTCCGGAACTACACCGGCTGGTAAAAAAATTCCAAACCCACAAATGCACCTCCAGTTGTTATAAGAAGGTGAAAAATTCTAAAAAAGGATTGAAAGTGTGTCGTTACGGTTTCCCTCGAAACGTAACAAAATTGCCACTATGAATTCTGTTAGATCAGTTACTCGTCACCTTAAAATGAAAAAGGTGCAGAAACGACTGTACGACTTGCCGAGAAAACAGCACGAAGTTTTAATCAATGATTACAATCCCACGCTACTTTTGGCTTCCAAAGCCAACATGGATTTGCAATTTGTCGCTGACAAATCGGAAATAGTGGCAAACTATGTCACGGCTTACGTGACAAAGGGAGACCGGGCTGACATGGACCAAACTTTTGCCGAGTTAGGCAACGAAAGTTTGTCCCAAAAATTTTTTGCCTATAGATTGAAATCTTTGACGTGCAAGCAAATAGGAATTTATGAAGCTCTCGATATGATGCTGGGCCAAGACCTTTACAAGATGTCCGACAGCACTAAATTTATTAACACTAACTTAAAAGAAAACCGATCGAGAGTTTTGAAAGGTTACAAGGAACTCGCGCGTTTGAGGGAAACTGACCCCGAAAGCAAGGACACTTGCCAAAAAGGGTTCGTCGACGACAAATATCCGAATCGTCCTGACAGCTTGGAAAATCTTAGTTTGCGAGAATTTGGTCAGTTTTACGATTATGCGATGCGCTCTGAGGGTGTCGAGAAAAATGCGAATGTAATCCAGTTGAAAAACAATCCGGGTTTCATGAGAAAGAGTATTAAGCCCTACATAATAGAGCACTTTATTCACGACCCGATAGAGGAGAAAGAACAGTATTGTCACGCTCTATTGATCCTCTTCAAACCGTGGCGTGCTGAAACTGAGCTATTGGGCGCTTTTGAAACATACGCCGATGCTTTCGAAAACTCGCTTTCGGTGTTGAAGGACATGAGAGAATATCACGAGAAACTCTCGGTTTCCAAAGAAGTTGAAAAGAAACGGAAGGCTTCCAAAAAGGCGAAAGAGCCAGAAACCATAATTTCGGAGGCAGAAAGTGAGGACGATGAAAATGCGCTGCAAGGGAAAGAAATTGTTATCGATGGCTGATGTGGAAGCTGCCATGGAAATGAATTTCGAGACTGATGTTGACAATGTGGCGTCACTAAACTCGGATCAAAAGAGAATTTATGATCAGATAATGAATCACTTCTCCCAAGAGGGAGAAAAATCTAGAAACAAGTGCCTTTTTGTGTCGGGACCTGGTGGAACTGGCAAATCGTTTCTTATCGACACTCTCGCCAACGCCGTAAGGCGACGCTTTCAAAATCCTGCTAGCGTGGCCATTGCCGCGCCAACGGGTTTGGCAGCGTTGAATGTTAATGGCGAAACGTTACACAGATTACTAATGTTGCCGGTAGATCATGGGCGTATCGCCGAATACCATTCCCTGAGTTCTGAGAATATAAGCATTATGAAAGAAACTTTGGGTAATTTAAAAATGTTAATTATTGATGAAATTTCTATGGTCTCATCGGTTTTACTGACTCACGTTCACTTGAGGCTGAACGAATTTTGGGAAATGAACCAACTATTTGGTGGAGTTGTATTTATTCTTGTTTTGGGAGACTTTTTCCAATTGCCACCGGTTCAAGGAAATCCCGCGTTTATCAAAATCACTTCCGAAGAAGCCAGACTTAGATTCAATTGCATCGGAGGAAGTGATCTTTGGAAGTTTTTTAAATACGATGAACTAACGCAAAATGTTAGACAAGCCAACGACCAAAGTTACGGCGACATTCTAAGCAGAGTTAGAATTGGAAATATTTCCGAAGCTGATGTTGCAACCTTATTAACTAGATTGGTTGCTAGAGGAAAAAACATCGAGGTGGCTATGGAGCTTTTCACTAAGCTGTCCAATGAAGGGTTTCACCCAATTTGTTTGATGCCTAAATTAGCCATGTGCGTAAAATTCAACTTTGATATGCTGCGAAAAAACGGCCAGAAAGTTGAAGTCATTCCTTGTCAGGATAGACTCGCTGACTATGGCAGAAAAATGAATAAAAACATTCTCAGGAGACTGCAAGGGCTAGAAAACGAACCGTTACTGGTATTTTTCTAAGAGTAGATCGCGAACCGAATAACGACGACTCTAACACTGACTTTTTAGTTGAGAAAATTTGCGTCAAATTTTTGCTCATGGGGTTTTTTAACACGAAGAACGTAGTTCAAACTGCTAGAGATCGCCTTCATTTCGCATTCTTGATAAGAATGAAACATATAGGCGTAATCTCGTCTGAAAATTGGACTTTTGTTCAAAAGACGAGATAAACGATACTCTGTTTCAGTTAATTTCCCAAATGGTCTATCATCGTGCTTGCCGTAGCGACCCTTGGGGAACAAATGAACGAAGCTCAAGTACTCCAAGTTTTTGTCCCAAGTATTAATCGGCGCGGCTTCGACGCGCTTCATTTGGTAAGCGGCCAATAAATCTTTCGGTGGTTGGACGTTCACCGGATGAATAGAGTAGTGATCGTACAGATCATTGGCTTCTCCCTCAGAAAGTTTTCGCAACAAAGCCTCGGGCTGTGTTAAAATTTTGTAGACGTTGCCTGGTGCAAGGCTAGACTGATTTTCATCCTGCTCCTGCATGTTAGAAGCGTTTTGGTCACCTTAACCGTCGTGAGGACTATCCGGTGGTCCTTCTGTTGGAACCGCAGCGGAAGCGCGTGTCACCGCATCAGATCCATCGTTAAGCAACGCAAGTGGATCTGTTTCGCTCAGTAATTCATGGGGAGTCAATGAATTTTCATTTCCATCAATATCTTGCGTTCCACAAATATATTCCTCGCTCATTGCCGAAATATCAATGTCCTTATACAAAGGATTAATTTTTTTCAGCACAGTGAACGCTTTCAACACTTTTTCGAGGCAAACAACCTGTTGCCAAACCTTTTTGTCCGCAGTCGGAACGCCATTCACTAGGATATGCAATTCGTGATTTTTGGGCAAAGTCTTGGGAATCATCTTCAAATTTTTCTCCACTGGTATTGGAAGATAAATTACTCTTCCCTTTAAAGCTTTAACCGTACCGAACTGCATGTTGGAATTGGTTTTAGTACCTAACCGCACCACAGTGTGGAAGGGCTTCACAAGCTGAATTAAAACTTTCTCAAACATGTTTAAGTCAGTGACATCTGTCGGAGGATTGTCAACCAACAAGTTGTTCAGGAAGCATCTGATGGGAACTTTTCCCTTTCGTAAATCCGTAGAGCAGTAACGACATAGAAGCTTCTCTGCTTCTCTTGTTTCTGAATTGTTTATTATCCAGCCAGCTCTTAAAATCAGATAGGCCTCGTTATCGAAAACAGCACTGTCTACCATTTTTTCTATTGATCTCAAATCCGATTTTTTGTACAATCTTAAGCAGCAGTCACAGGGAGTGTCGTGAAATTCTTTATTATTTAGCGCCGCTCGAACGAATTGAGTTTCGTAAAGATTCAAGATTTCGCTTTCATCGAGACTCGGTCTTGGAGCGTTTTCGCTCCCTGTGGACGCGTTGTTTTGCTCGTTATTTAAATTTTTTCCTCGTGAGGCAAGGATTTTTCCCAATTCCCCCATGATTTTGGTGAGAGAATCGTAATCACCACTTTCAATTTCATTCGAAATCTTTGTTAACGCGTTAAGCAACGCCTTCACGTGATAAATATTATTCAAAATAGTTCTTATTCCCGAATAATGAGGAGCCAGTTCAGCAAAAGAACGTAAATAGCTTTGGCAATCTTCACTATCAGCGCAATAAGCCGTGTGTCCCAGGAAAGGAACTATTCTCACCACGATCTCAGCACCATCTGGTGTTATAGACACGTTGGATTTAGAGCAAAATTTATTTCCAAAATCGCAAAGGTCCAAACCCGACTCAAAAATTTTAGTCACTGATTTTTCATTCGCATTTGCAACCGTGTTTATGAAAGTTAGCACTTTCGCAATGGCTCGAACTCGAACATTACAAATATCACTGCACTCCCAATAAACGGTTTTGGGTTTAGTTTCAATAAGACCACTTTCATTGATCACGAAATTTCTTTTCGGATTCTTCTCCTCAGTTTCAACAATGTTTAAAAGATTCGTAACCACTCCCGAATTATTTACTTGAAAGACTCTCTCAACATCATCAGGTTTGTTGTTATTTTTAATGTCAACGAAATTGCCCATATTGTCAACGAACAATTCTTTATTGCCATTGATAACGCGGTCTCTCAGCACTTTACGTACATGACCATCAGCATCCAATTGGATAACTTTGGCATAGCGTAATTCGTGGTCATTTTTCAATATTTTTCCATTATTTCCAATTGGGTAATAGGTGGTTTCATGGAAATAGGCCTCTTTGAGACTACTGTGAAATTGTCTTGATTAACAGACCCAATTTCTTGGACTTTCTCGGCAATATCTTTAAATTCACTAATAGTCCTTGTAAGATGGTAATTGTATGCCGTATATAATTGCCTTTTCAAATGCAAAATTCTACCCGCTAACAATTGGCATTTTAGGTTTCGAGAGAGTAACTTTGAATTCCCCTCTCTAGTCAAGCTGTCCAAAGATTTTGTCGCAGACAATCTTTCAGTGAGCCTTGTCACTAAAAATTGTTTGAAACTTTCGGCAATGATTTTCTTGTTCCTTGTCTTAAAAATTCCTTTATTAAGGGTTTTTTTCGGGAAACCCTTTTTACCCAACGGAAAATGTTTCTTACTGGGCTTTTTCTTTTTTGCCTGAACATTAGTGGCGCCACCTGGTGGCATAGTTCTCTTATTTTTGTTTGCTCTCTCAATCAGAGATATGTGTGTCGCATAGTTTTTTGAATTTCTTTTCTGATAATACTCCTTGCTTTTCAAGTAGTATTTCATATCGACAAGTTGTTTAGCTTGCTTTTTTTTCAAAGCAACTTGCAACTTTAAAAATTCTTGACGCCTTTTTTGTTTCTTAACTCTTTGTCGAGAAACCATTTTGAATATTGAATCCAATTAGATGGTTCCCACAGTAGAGTTTGGAAACACAAAGATATCCAATAGATTGGTTCACAAAGAACACTTTGTACCTGCAAAAGATTCAAAATAAATGGGTGCACGCTTCACACCCAAAACTGTGAATCCAAAGTACACTCAGATTTAGATGATGTACTACAAAACAAAGGAAAAATTACGTTTTAATATCGTAATACAATGTATTACATATACTTAAAAAAACTTATAAATACAATACACTCGAGTGCAATGATAAACACTCGAATGAAATACTCAAATGGAAGAATGACACTTGAGTCAAAGTCAATGTAATTGGTACAATTAATGTACCAAAAAAAGGATAATCAAAGTCTTAATACGTTTCTAAAGTTTAAACAAAAGAATATTTAAACTTACTATGAGATTGCGTTTTAACAACCCAAATCCCTTGACAAAACGTACAGTACAAAATTAGGCTTAAAAGCTAATTTAATGGGTGAACCACGCGGCCACGTGAATTTGGCCGAATCTCGCGCAAAGTTTTCTACAGTATTTGGTTTTTCTGACTTGGACTGGTTACGAATGGGGCAGATCTGAACTGAACTAATTGGCTATCGTCACTGGGAGCTGAAGTGTTTTCAAAATGGCCGCTTCAACGGGGTACGTACGATGCTGTTTATCGATCGATAATAGTCACAATATTGCAATAGAAAAATTAATAATGTTGAATGTTGACAAGTTTAAGGTAACATTGTTTGAAATTTATAAATTCGCGCATTAAAACGAAGGAGACGGAAAACGGTGTCTAATACAAGGAGAACAGACAAGCATGCCAAAGTAGAGAAGACCGAGGTTTAACAATCGTATAGCTTTATTACTTCTCTTCAAGGAGCTTAGCCTCATCAAATAATTGGTCAATTGAAAGGTGAAGATAAATTAACTACTTAGTGGTATTGTGATGCAGGATTAAGCAGAAAATGTAAACACTTTTTGGCTGTTTTACTACTTATAATTAATGAAGGCGTAGCGTCTCTTGAGTCTTGAAGACGCAAGAGTAACTGATTTGAAGTAACAATGTGCTAAAATCAAAGTGAACATTATCATGAACCCATACCATTTCAAGAGTGTTGCCATTTTAAAGAAGTCAACCCTGTGCATAAGGAAGCAACAGTTTAACAACAATGTACAATAACGCATAGGAAAAACATCAAAGGTAGATGTTCAAACTGTGCCTAGTGTATAAAAGCGGCAAACTGGAAAGTCATTTATTTTGAAGAGTAAACAAGTGATCCAGTTCTTGAAAGTTTTGTATCTGTCATCACCTCTAACAGATCTACTCAAGCAAGACTTAATCAAGAATTATTCCTTTTAAGTCTATTTTTTTCGCGATAATAAGAAAGGTGATGCCATATTGATATTTATTTTCTGTTTGAGACACCACAAAAGGAGCCGTGCACCATTTCAATCGCTGAGTTAATGAAACGCGCAGATTCCATATTTAAAAGCGTAAGGAGATAATTTTATTTTAAGGAACATTTGGGCGGATTATGGCATTTTTAAATTTGGAACAATGTCTTGGTCACTTGAACCAAGAAACACAACAACATACTAGTCACTGTAGCAAAAAAGTTAAAACATGTTTAATGTTATAAAATTGTAAAACTGAGTTACAATTAAAATAATTTTTTAAAAACCAAATATTCATTTTATTAAAATCTAACTTAATCTAATATTGGTGATGACAAGTTTACAATACCAGCTGCAATTAAAAACATTGGGTTAATGAAAGACATCTCCCAATCCAGTTTTTCACTAAAGATTGAAAAAAGTTTTAATCTTTGTATCACACTCTCTATGTGCACTCTTGCTTTTACTATCTTCAAGTTATCGAGTGATTTCGTTTCCGTAAACTGTTTAGATTTTTTCAGAAATGGAGGGATGAAAATTTCAATACCTTTTTCTAAACATTCAGCCTCTATTCTGAATCCTTTTTATCTACCATGCATGCGTCTACATAGGTTGTTAATTTGTCAAATACTCCACTGTGCAAAGTGATAACTTTGTTAGATGTCTTCCTCCATAAGCTCTACTCAAAAAAGAAATCAAACCAACAGGAGAAATGCCAACCAAAATTTTAAGAGTGTGGTTACATTTATAATAAGAATAAGAAGAAATTCTACATTTAAGGCAATTAGGTTTCTCGAATGGAATTTCAGAACATTCCAAAAGCACCACAGTTTTTCCAAAGCCCTTAAAACATTGGGGCATGCTATTAATGATTTCTTCCTTTGAGGGTCATTTGATTGCGCATTTAAAAACACACGCAACAATAAACATTGTTTGTTTAAAGTATCTCCGGCAACTAATATCAGACATATTAAACATAGTAGAAAGAACCCCGTACTTCAAGTTTAGTTTAATTTTCATTAAAACGAGAAGAGAAAGTCCTTCTATTGGGATCTGAGCTTTAAAATTTATTAACATTGTCATAGATTCCACAATGGCGGAAAATTGTTTGAAATTGAAGATTCCGGTCATATGGCTTAAATACGTGTCAGTTTTAACTGAATTCATAATACTAAAGGTTTCAGAAAAGTAAGTGTTTACTTGCACTGAAACATCTTTTCTCTCTTGGTGCAAAGGCTCACAAACCTCAGTTTCGAGAGCATTCAAACCAAATTCAATATTTGCTTGTTTGTCTGTGGATTCTGGGGCATCTTCTAATTCTCTTTCCGAACTCAACTGGCTATAAGTTGAAGGTTTTGTATCATTTTTAAAGTTTCTTTGTCGATTATCAACCCTTTTCTTCCTTCCATTAACTTTCTTTCTGGTATCTTCAAAAATTATTTTCTCGTGGATCAATATAGGCAAACATTGTGAAGGGCAAGTTCCAAGCTTTAGTTACGAAATAAATAAGGCAAATTTCTGGAAAAGGAGGTAGTTTATGGTTTTCTTGGTTGAAAACCATTTTCACATGTTTTTGTTATTTCCTTTTCCAAAGAAAACCATATGCAATTAAGCCAAAATTTCGGCCATTCAAAACTTGCCCCTATATCAAGGTTTTTTTTATTTAACCCTCCATTCAATAAAGCCGTGCCTTCGACAAGGCTAAATAAATATTATTAATTATTCGCATTAATTATTGTTTGCGCTCACTATAATGATATGCAATGGATAGAGGAAGACGTAAGCTTTCTTTTGGTATATGATTTATTAAGTGTGGAAGAGCAGGGGCTATTCTTCAATTTACCCTAGTTTTCTTTTCCCTGTCGGCATATCTGAAGTAACAAGTACATTAAATCGTGGTTTTAAATTTTTAAAACTTAAAAAAACGCACTTACCAGGAAAAAAGTAATCAGTCTTCTTGAAATGTAAACTGCATAAAACCATGTGATTTGAAATATCTTTTCCAATTTTTAGGACGCGTTGCCATTCTTTATACGCCACTTGATTTCTTTAGGGAAACTATGCATACAGCATACTTAACCCTGGGATATTTAGTTTTAATCTAGAATTACATTGTGGGACACAACAAAACTTTTTGCTAGGCGCCATTACGAATATGATCCTATAATATCTTAAGCCTAACGAAATATACAGGTTCGCCTTCCTAGAATACATAAATTACTCCGTTAAAGCAGTTACCACAACTACTGCTAGATGTCGCGTCACTCTTTGGCGATGGCCAATAGGGAGTCTTTGTCGACAGCCAATAAGATAATATCATGAGGGAGACGTTATTTAGCCCTAATTTTCAAATAATCTGTTTCATTGAAAGTAAGCTCTTACATATAACTTATTTAATATGTCATAATTTTCCATTTTTTTAAACTTTGGCCTAAAATTAGAATTTAGAACACTTAATTTTGTTGCCGAGTTTAAAAATATATGAGAAATAAAGACATTTTTAAATGGTTTCAAATAAATCATTTTTCGTTTATTGATTTAGGCTTAGCAAAATGGAAAAAGGTGGCAACATTATCAAAAATTGTAAAATCACGAACTATTATGGGGGAGGAGGTCACGATGGAGGACGACGCGGCAGAAGGGGTGGTGGTCGGGGTGGAAAAGGGCGAGGGGGTAAGGCCCGGGGCAAAAGAATTTGTTACGTTTGCAAAAAACCCGGGCATATTGCCCGAAACTGCAGAAACAAAAAAAGTAGGTTAAAAAAATATCTATATGGATTTTCCTGTGGTTCTTCACGTGTTTAGACGCAACTGTTAATGATTTAAATATAAACATTTCTGATAGCATAAGTTCATAACATATGTTCCATAAGTTTGTCACTAGTTACTGAGAGCTTCTCATGAAAGACGGAGGTGAAACGTCATAGATAAAGCGACGCCTAATGAGGCGCTATCAAAAGCTTAGTACAGACTAAATAGGAGGTTGAAGTGCAAAAGCGCATGTAGTAAATTTTCGCGTCCTTCTCGAGCTTCCTCTCAGTAAACCTCTATCACTTCGAAGTATATGAAGTAATATACTTAAGGGAACATATCTTATAAACTTCTGGTTATATTAGTAGACAATCGCGTTTAAAACCCATTTTATGAATGTTTAACGTAAATCCATAGATAAAGAATGCGATTGAGGAGATTTGTTTTCACGCTATAGGATAGGCAACTCTCTATCTCGAACGACAGCTTATTCTGTATACACTCTGTTACAACGTCGGTTGTCAGCACGCGCAAAGCTAGGACTCTATGTAACCTAGTTTTGTGTGTGCTGACAATACTACGTGTAGTAGCCTGTAAGCAATTTCAGACGTATTTGAAACAAAGGCCTAGAGGTCCGTGCATTTGAGCTAAAAAAACTCGCTAAAATCCTCAAGTTTTTCGTCTATTTTCAGCACACACAAAACTAGGTTACATATAGTCCTAGCTTTGCGCGTTCTGACAACCGATGTTGTAACAGAGTATATACAGAATAAGCTATCTTTCGAGATAGGGAGTTGCCTATCCTATAGCGTGAAAACAAATCTCCTCGCTCACATTCTTTATCCATGGTAAAACTTTTTGAAGTATACGTAAGAGCTGCGTGATTTCTGACTTTTACCTGACTTAATATAAATGCTTAAGATTGTTAAATTCTTAAAATTGCCTGACTTTGTTAAATGATTAAAATTGCCTGACTTTGTTGAAATTATTAGATTTCCCCCAGTTTTTCACAACTTTAGTGTAGTTTTCAGCAATCTTATATATATACTGGGCTTTAGGAAAGTAATCTAAGGTCATGTTAATTAAGTTATATTGTTTAAAAAGTAGACGAAAAACAGCCAAAGGGCGATAAAAAAGAGGATGAAAAAAAAGATGAAAAAATGGAGGAAACCACCACTGTGGAAAGTGAAAAAAATGAAAATGGAAATAATTAAAAAAAAAAAATTATGTAAGTCATGGTTAATATTTTTACTTGAATACCATTTCAGTTTTATTTCAAAAATAATAATGTTGAGATTATGTTTTGTGTAGGTTCAAAAACACCCTGGATTTTTTTGAAAAACTGTTTTTTTTTTATGTTCAAAGTTAATTTCATTTTGTTTTAATGCTTCTTTAAAAGTAAAAGAAATTTAAAAAACATTTTTTGAATTTTATTGAATTTGAAACTCTTAACCCCCAATATTTATTACTTCTAAAGTCAATGTGACATTAATAAATTCTGAAGATGCTTGAACGAATTATTTAGGCCCATTTTCAATTTCCCAGACTTGTCCCTGACTTTTTAGGCCTATTTTCAATTTCCCAGACTTGTCCCTGACTTTTCAGGCCCATTTTCAATTTCCCAGACTTGTCTGTCCCCGACTTTTTAGGCCCATTTTAAATTTCCCAGACTTGTCCGTCCCTGACTTTTTAGGCCCATTTTCAATTTTCCAGACTTTCCCCTGACTTTGTAGGCCCTTTTTCAATTTCCCAGACTTTCCCCTGACTTTGTAGGCCCATTTTCAATTTCCCAGACTTTCCCCTGACTTTTTAGGCCCATTTTCAATTTTCCAGACTTTCCCCTGACTTTGTAGGCCCATTTTCAATTTCCCAGACTTGTCTGTCCCCGACTTTTTAGGCCCATTTTAAATTTTCCAGACTTTCCCCTGACTTTTTAGGCCCATTTTCAATTTTCCAGACTTTCCCCAGACTTTTTAGGCAGGCTAATTTCAATCGAAAAAAGTTATTAAATGAATAAATCTATATGGTTATAATTATGTTGAAATGAAAGCTATTAAATCCATCTCTTTGTCATTTGGCTCCGTTAATTTCTGAAACTTACCAAAAACTAGTGTATTACATATTTAACCAAAATTTATGTTAATTAACCAAACAAAAAAACGTTAAGAAATAAAGAGCCTGAGAATAGATCCCCTTAAAACCAGAACCAAGTTTGAAAGAAGTTTTGAAAATGAACACTTTCGTTTCTTTGATATTTACCTACAATAATTTCAGACTTTCAAGGTTTAGTTGCAGAACCACTGTAACACTGAACAGTGTGTTATACATAAAACATAAACCAAAATAAATATAATTTTAACTATACATCGTGTTATAAGCGCCTTTAAAAAAACTCGCCCTCAAAATACAAAAGCTACGTTAGTATGTCGAAAATTAAGAAAACATGTTAGAGAACCAATGAACAGCAATCTTTTGCACGTTTAATACGAAATTTAAATTTATATAATGCAAATATAAAATGTTATTAAATGAAAGACTATATACAGTTCTGTTTGTCATTATTTCCCTTGAAAAGTTGTCGCTAGCATTCAGCCAACGGAGGTTTCATCATCAAGGTGTAAAATTTATCCCTAGTTCCCTACAGCTGATTGATGTCTCCTAGCTGTCACAGATAATAATGTAGTAATTAATTGATCTACCAGTAAGATTAATAATTAATTTGAACATACCAACAGTATTCGTAATGTCTGGCTTTTATCTCAACCGAAGTTAATGTTGCCTATTCCTATAACATCAACATAACGCTACTTTGACCGAGGCTTAGCGAAATTGGCTTTGCGAAATTGGTTAATAATAAAATATTCTGTTGGCTTTTAAATTTAAATTTAATTTTAGTAAATTTCATTGACGTTTTTTGTTGTGAAAACAATAAAAATCATACCTAATTAGCCAGCACTTTAATTCCAATTCCAAAATTTTAATTTTAACCGAGAGCTCAAACGCCATGTTTTTCTTGTTTAATATCCAGCTAGCGGCGTGAATCACGACACAAACGCCGCAAGTCCAATATAAAAATTGAGTACTAAAATGCGTGTCTCTAACAGTGGTAAAACGCCGTAATTCCAATACCCAAAACAACGTAAGTCAAAGTATGTGTTAATAATGATAAAAATCAATACTTAAACTTAATTTATCTTTATGAAACTAAGGGAAGGCACATCTATGGACTGTTATCTTTCAATTAAGATGGTTCCCAAACGTAACGAATGAATAGTTTTCTTTATACACGATCCCAATTAAGGTCATTTTTCAAAAAAATCCCATGTTATCTCTATGGAAGAATATTGTATCTTTCACCAAATGTCGGATTAATTTTATGGATTCTAAAACCACCCTTAACAACTTTTTTCTTCATAGAATTAACTATTAGTTGGATCTCTTTGAAATTTTAACCACAAAATTAGGGCCCAAATTTTAGATCACTGGCAAAATTTCAAAGCAGCAAACACAATACGAAAAAAGTTACGGCCAATCAAAGAACCCTCCTTTAGCATTAGAGGCAGTATCAAGTCTTATCTAAGAGAGCGACCGCTCTCCTAGAATATTATCGTTTTGAGTTATGGTTCGGGGAGTTTGTTGGATAAGAGTTTGCTGGTAAGTGGACTGGGCTGGCGTCCTTGCTGATGGAGCAATTATCCTTGGTCGTAGATGAATCCTATTCCGTCTATAACAGGCGCCGTTTTCCGTTTTAATTATATACGAATGATGTTCCTTTGATTCGGAAATAACTGTCGCTGGTAGCCACTTTCTTGAGTCAGCGAAATAGCGAACAGGAGATCCAACTCGATATGTCTTTGCCGTGTATTGTTGGTGTTGTGACTGGTTGCTTAGCATCATTCGGTTGTGGCGAGCCTGAAGCGATTCGTCCATGGATTTGACAGAGAACCTTGGCTTCAATGTTGAGGTAGACATTGTATTAGGGGTTCTGATAAGGCGGCCCATGAGCATTTCGGAGGGCGACGGAAGATCTTGCCGGGGGGCTGCCCTGTATTCCAGCAGAACCTTTTGGGGATCTTCACCTGCTTGATTGGCCTTCACTAGTAAGTTTTTGATGGTCTGTACATGCCTTTCGGCCATTCCATTGGACTGCGGCAGGTAAGGACTCGATGTAACGTGTTCCGCTCCCCAGTCAGCTAGAAATCCAGCAAATTCCATTGAATTAAATGGGGGCCCATTATCCGTGATTAGTTTTTGGGGTATCCCATGTCTTGCAAAGTGTGGTTTTATAACCTTTATCAGTGCCCTGGCAGATGTTGAGTTCAATTCATCAACTTCCACAAATTTGGAATAATAGTCAACTATTAGCAAGAAGGTTTTTTGATCATCGTGAAAGAAATCCATTGCTATGGTTTCCCACGGCCTCGAAGGCACCGGATGTGGCGTAGTTGTAATATGAGAGTTGGCTCTATCTCTTGTGCGACATGTAGTGCAGGCTTGTATTGTTCTTGTTATTTCAGAAGTCATGCTCGGCCAGTATACGTGTAGTCTAGCCTTTCGTAAGCATGCATTTATCCCTTGGTGAGCTTGATGTAATTGATGGATAATTTCAGGTCTCAGCGTTGGGGGTATTATTAGACGTTCACCTCTGTATAGCAGGCCTTCAACCTGGTGAATTTCATCTTTGTATGGGTAGTATGGTTTAACCTCTTGCGGAATAGCTGTCTGCTTCTTTGGCCAGTGATTATCGGTATATGTGCGTAGAAGCTGCATCGTTTTGTCCTCTTTGGTTGCTCGATGGAATTGATTTAGTTTATGTTCGAATAGTAGAGTCATCGAGTGGAGACACGCCGATGTACCTTCTAGGTCGTCCGTATCTATTTCACTGAGTTGCCGTGGCGATCTCGAGAGTGCGTCCGCAATGTACATTTGCGTGCCCGGGACGTACTTCAGTGTGAGGTCATATCGTGACAACCTCAATACTAAACGCTGAAGACGTGGTGAAAGGACGTTGAGAGGCTTCTCAACTATGGCCAATAAGGGTTTGTGGTCGGTTTCAACAGTTGTCTTGGTTCCCACCAGGTAGTAATGAAAGCGTTCTACGGCATAGACAACGGCTAGGAGCTCCTTCTCAATTTGAGCGTATCGTCTTTGAGTCTCTGTTAAAGTAGAGGAAGCGTATTGTACTGGATGTCCGTCTTGTAGCAATACTGCTCCTATGCCGTATTGGCTGGCGTCGACAGAAACTACATTGTGTTTGTTCGGATCGTAGAATTTCAGTACCGGGGCGTGCAGAATGTCTTCTATGAGTTGATCGAAGTGTTTCTGGGGATTCGAGTCCCATGTAAATTCTACGGATTCCTTAAGAAGTTGCCGCAATGGAGCTGCCTTTTCTGAATGATATGGGATGAATTTACTCAAGTAGTTAATTATTCCCAGGAATTTTTGCAGTTCTTTTTTGTTCGTTGGAGGTTTCAACGCCTTAACAGCCTTGATCTTGTTCTCATCAATTTGAATTCCATGTCGCGATATTTTATGTCCCAAATAGGTGATGATGGGGACAGCCAGTTGAAGTTTCTTTATATTGAAGGTGATTCCAGCGGTTCTTGCTCGTTTAAGGATTTCATATAGCCTCTTGTTATGCTCCGTCATGTTAGGTGCTCCTATCACCAAGTCGTCAGTGGAAATATCAACCCCTGGCACGTCTCCGAATATCTCCATCATTGTTCGCTGGCATATTTCGGAAGCGCTGGAGATACCATAGGGCATGCGTAGAAACCGGAAGCGTCCATAGGGTGTGGCAAAAGTACATAGACGAGAACTGGCCTCATCGAGTTTAATCTGCCAAAAGGCTGCTGTTGCATCGACTACGGTGAATACTGTACAGCCTTGGAAGTTACTAAAAATCTCCTGTGATGTTGGTACTTTGTAGTGTTCCCTTTTGATGGATTTATTTAGGCAGACACGGATTTCTGGAGCTCTGGGGTGTCCGAGGCTGTCTGGTGAGGGCAGTTGATCAGGTTTCAGTGGTTTTTCGGGCTTGGGAACCACTACCAGCGGGTGCACCCAGTCCGTGGGTTCAGTAACCGGAGTGATTACTTTCAGTTCTTGCATTCGCTTCAGTTCCCTTTTTAGTGGTTCCCGAAGAGCGTGAGGTATGGTCCGAGCTGGTGCAATTCTAGGTTCGGCATCATTCTTGAGAGTGATGTGATGTATTCCTGGGAGGCATCCCATAGGCCCAAATACGTCCTTGAATTCTTCTATAATCTTCTGAGGTGTGACTTCATGGGTTACTTGTAAGCTGTGGGTTTCCAGGTGTTTCAAGTCCAAACGCTGAATAAGACCAAGTTGCCGTAGGGTGGTTGCGCCTAGAATCGGGATAGTGTCCTGTCTGGTGATGTAATATTCGCAGACTCGTTGACAGTTTTCCGAGGTGGTGACGAGGTTAGTTGATCCTACCATCGGGACTCTGTGGCCCGTATATGACATAACGTTCTTAGATGTTGGTATGATTGGTGATGGGTTGAAGAGCTTCTTGTACAGTTAATGCGGCAAGACATTGACTTGCGAACCAGTGTCCATTTTAAAGAGTACTGATTTGTTGTGGACTGTTACCCTTGTCATTTAGTCCTGATTTGTGTTCGTGACCGTTGTAGCATCTATCGTTATGAGGTTGATGAAGAAGGGTTCTGTATCTTGGTATTCGTCTTCTGTGGTACAAGTTGGTGAGTAGTACTGTCTCGTATCGGCTTGCTGGGTCTGTGAATACTCTTGATAATCGGGCTCTTCTATTGCGTATTGATTTGGGTCCTGATTATATATTGATTCGACTTCATGAAGTGAAAAAGCAGAACTAGCTTTATTGAGCTCCTAGAGGCTTCTGCCCTACAAGGATTGTTTTGCCCCAGATTACAACTCTGGTTGACAATGACGCCCTCTACCGAGTGACGTCACCTTAATCGCTAATACGTAACAATTGTTTGACCCGCATTTGAAGTGGAACGACCATGTAGATAATATAGCGAAAAAAGTAGCATATGGTTTCTACACTTTAAGTCAGAACAGAAATATCTTTAACAAAAAAACCAGAACTCAATTATACTATTAGTTTATCTACCCCAATCTCACTTACTGCCTTGCGATATGGGGAAACACTTCCAAACACACTACGCTTTACAAGCACACCAGGCTACGTTAACTTGTCCAATAACATTCAGCTTTATTGCCACATCATACTTGGATTAATAAAAACTGTCTTTGCAGACAAAGACGGGAAAAAGTAAGAGATAAGTGTAGAAAATTAAATGCCTGAAGTAACAGATATTAAATTTTCACTTTTGAACACATGATTATAAAACATCAATTATTTGAAAAAATTCTTATCTTAGTTTTTTTCACCAAAATTTCTTTAGTAAAAATACTTAAATATGACACTTATATATCATTTTAAAAATAATACGCGTTTTCCACTTTTTCTCTCAAATATTCCAATCAGGTTGAGCCCTGTAAGGAGAATAAAATGGACTGAAAAACGTTAATAGCTGATAAAGTAAAAACCGTATCAAAACAAGAAGTGTTAGTTAGTTTTAAAGTTTTCGAAGTTTCAAAAATTTACGTAATGTATAGCTCTCTAAAGATCACGATCAATCTACAGATCTTTTCGACACTAATATCAACATCACAATAAAACTGCCTATGTTACTTTCCGCTTCGCAATATTTGTCATTTAAAAATATAAAAATTAAACTCGTAAATCTCAATTTTTCAGATATGCAAGTATTTGAACCTTCTTAAAGACTATGTCAGTCTCTCCTCCCTGGTAAATCGTAGTATCAAGCTAGTATCCTTTAAAAAATTCTTGAAGAAGCCTTTTTCTAGAGCTAATATGGGAGCAAAATACTAGGGTAAATAATGTTAAAAAAATTTTCCGCATATGAAATTTTGGTGAAAAAAACTAAGATAAGAATTTTTTCAAATAATTGATGTTTTATAATCATGTGTTCAAAAGTGAAAATTTAATATCTGTACTTCAGGCATTTAATTTTCTACACTTATCTCTTACTTTTTCCCGTCTTTGTCTACAAAGACAGTTTTTATTAATATCTGTTACTTCAGTCTTAATATTAATTAAAATAGTTTAGAAACCTTAGGAGACAAAACGTTTTAGGGCGTTGCACTTACATTGGTTAAAGCTTTTGAACTGACCAAGCATCTATTACATAACTTCAAACCTCACTGTTTGACTTGACAATCAACGTCCAGTCAAACTAAAATTGCTTTCCCGTCATTTTCACATGCAAATCACAGAGCAAGCGGTAGTTATACCACAAAAAGTTTAAGTAGACCTGAGCATTCCATAGATCTGAGCACCAACAGATGTCAAAGAATTGTGCACCAACACAAGTCATATGCTTATCGGCAGTCTAGCTTAATTACCCGCCATCGGTAATCTAGCTTAAATACCCGCCATCGGTAATCTAGCTTAATTACCCGCCATCGGTAATCTAGCTTAATTACCCGTCATCGGTAATCTAACTTAATTACCCGCCAACGGTAATCTAGCTTAATTACCCGCCAACGGTAATCTAGCTTAATTACCCGCCAACGGTACTCTTGCTTAATTACCCGCCATCGGTAATCTAACTTAATTACCCGCCATCGGTAATCTAGCTTAATTACCCGCCAACGGTAATCTAGCATAATTACCCGCCAACGGTAATCTAGCTTAATTACCCGCCAACGGTAATCTAGCTTAATTACCCGCCAACGGTAATCTAGCTTAATTACCCGCCACCGGTAATCTAGCTTAATTACCCGCCACCGGTAATCTAGCTTAATTACCCGCCATCGGTAATCTAGCTTAATTACCGGCCATCGGTAATCTAGCTTAATTACCCGCCATCGGTAATCTAGCTTAATTACCCGCCATCGGTAATCTAGCTTAATTACCCGCCATCGGTAATCTAGCTTAATTACCCGCCATCGGTAATCTAGCTTAATTACCCGCCAACGGTAATCTAGCTTAATTACCCGCCAACGGTAATCTAGCTTAATTACCCGCCAACGGTAATCTAGCTTAATTACCCGCCAACGGTACTCTTGCTTAATTACCCGCCATCGGTAATCTAACTTAATTACCCGCCATCGGTAATCTAGCTTAATTACCCGCCAACGGTAATCTAGCATAATTACCCGCCAACGGTAATCTAGCTTAATTACCCGCCAACGGTAATCTAGCTTAATTACCCGCCAACGGTAATCTAGCTTAATTACCCGCCACCGGTAATCTAGCTTAATTACCCGCCACCGGTAATCTAGCTTAATTACCCGCCATCGGTAATCTAGCTTAATTACCGGCCATCGGTAATCTAGCTTAATTACCGGCCATCGGTAATCTAGCTTAATTACCCGCCATCGGTAATCTAGCTTAATTACCCGCCATCGGTAAGCTAGCTTAATTACCCGCCAACGGTAATCTAGCTTAATTACCCGCCAACGGTAATCTAGCTTAATTACCCGCCAACGGTAATCTAGCTTAATTACCCGTCGGTAATCTAGCTTAATTACCCGCCACCTGTAATCTTGCTTAATTACCCGCCACCGGTAATCTAGCTTAATTACCCGCCAACGGTAATCTAGCTTAATTACCCGCCACCGGTAATCTAGCTTAATTACCCGCCATCGGTAATCTAGCTTAATTACCCGCCATCGGTAATCTAGCTTAATTACCCGCCATCGGTAATCTAGCTTAATTACCCGCCATCGGTAATCTAGCTTAATTACCCGCCATCGGTAATCTAGCTTAATTACCCGCCAACGGTAATCTAGCTTAATTACCCGCCAACGGTAATTTAGCTTAATTACCCGCCAACGGTAATCTAGCTTAATTATCCGCCAACGGTACTCTTGCTTAATTACCCGCCATCGGTAATCTAACTTAATTACCCGCCATCGGTAATCTAGCTTAATTACCCGCCAACGGTAATCTAGCATAATTACCCGCCAACGGTAATCTAGCTTAATTACCCGCCAACGGTAATCTAGCTTAATTACCCGCCAACGGTAATCTAGCTTAATTACCCGCCAACGGTAATCTAGCTTAATTACCCGCCAACGGTAATCTAGCTTAATTACCCGCCACCGGTAATATAGCTTAATTACCCGCCACCGGTAATCTAGCTTAATTACCCGCCATCGGTAATCTAGCTTAATTACCGGCCATCGGTAATCTAGCTTAATTACCCGCCAACGGTAATCTAGCTTAATTACCCGCCACCGGTAATCTAGCTTAATTACCCGCCACCGGTAATCTAGCTTAATTACCCGCCATCGGTAATCTAGCTTAATTACCGGCCATCGGTAATCTAGCTTAATTACCCGCCATCGGTAATCTAGCTTAATTACCCGCCATCGGTAATCTAGCTTAATTACCCGCCAACGGTAATCTAGCTTAATTACCCGCCAACGGTAATCTAGCTTAATTACCCGCCAACGGTAATCTAGCTTAATTACCCGCCAACGGTACTCTTGCTTAATTACCCGCCATCGGTAATCTAACTTAATTACCCGCCATCGGTAATCTAGCTTAATTACCCGCCAACGGTAATCTAGCATAATTACCCGCCAACGGTAATCTAGCTTAATTACCCGCCAACGGTAATCTAGCTTAATTACCCGCCAACGGTAATCTAGCTTAATTACCCGCCACCGGTAATCTAGCTTAATTACCCGCCACCGGTAATCTAGCTTAATTACCCGCCATCGGTAATCTAGCTTAATTACCGGCCATCGGTAATCTAGCTTAATTACCCGCCAACGGTAATCTAGCTTAATTACCCGCCAACGGTACTCTTGCTTAATTACCCGCCATCGGTAATCTAGCTTAATTACCCGCCAACGGTAATCTAGCTTAATTACCCGCCAACGGTAATCTAGCTTAATTACCCGCCAACGGTAATCTAGCTTAATTACCCGCCAACGGAACTCTTGCTTAATTACCCGCCATCGGTAATCTAACTTAATTACCCGCCATCGGTAATCTAGCTTAATTACCCGCCAACGGTAATCTAGCATAATTACCCGCCAACGGTAATCTAGCTTAATTACCCGCCAACGGTAATCTAGCTTAATTACCCGCCAACGGTAATCTAGCTTAATTACCCGCCACCGGTAATCTAGCTTAATTACCCGCCACCGGTAATCTAGCTTAATTGCCCGCCATCGGTAATCTAGCTTAATTACCGGCCATCGGTAATCTAGCTTAATTACCCGCCATCGGTAATCTAGCTTAATTACCCGCCATCGGTAATCTAGCTTAATTACCCGCCATCGGTAATCTAGCTTAATTACCCGCCAACGGTAATCTAGCTTAATTACCCGCCAACGGTAATCTAGCTTAATTACCCGCCAACGGTAATCTAGCTTAATTACCCGTCATCGGTAATCTAGCTTAATTACCCGCTACCGGTAATCTTGCTTAATTACCCGCCACCGGTAATCTAGCTTAATTACCCGCCAACGGTAATCTAGCTTAATTACCCGCCACCGGTAATCTAGCTTAATTACCCGCCATCGGTAATCTAGCTTAATTACCCGCCATCGGTAATCTAGCTTAATTACCCGCCATCGGTAATCTAGCTTAATTACCCGCCATCGGTAATCTAGCTTAATTACCCGTCATCGGTAATCTAGCTTAATTACCCGTCACCGGTAATCTAGCTTAATTACCCGCCATCGGTAATCTAGCTTAATTACCCGCCAACGGTAATCTAGCTTAATTACCCGCCATCGGTAATCTAGCTTAATTACCCGCCATCGGTAATCTAGCTTAATTACCCGCCATCGGTAATCTAGCTTAATTACCCGCCACCGGTAATCTAGCTTAATTACCCGCCACCGGTAATCTAGCATAATTACCCGCCACCGGTAATCTAGCTTAATTACCCGTAATCGTTAATCTAGCTTAATTCCCCGTAATCGTTAATCTAGCTTAATTACCCGTAATCGTTAATCTAGCTTAATTACCCGTAATCGTTAATCTAGCTTAATTACCCGTAATCGTTAATCTAGCTTAATTACTCGTAATCGTTAGTCTAGCTTAATTACCCGTAATCGTTAGTCTAGCTTAATTACCCGTAATCGTTAATCTAGCTTAATTACCTGTAATCGTTAATCTAGCTTAATTACCTGTAATCGTTAATCTAGCTTAATTACCTGTAACGTTAGTCTAGCTTAATTACCTAAAATCATTTATTTTTTGCAACGAAAGAGAGTAAAATCTGATTAAAGTCCGCGGTAAAACAGCGTATGTGCAAGAGTGGCTTTCTCCTCGGCTTTATCCACGGTAAAACGCCGTAAATCCAACAGTATGACATATAGGGTGCAACAACGTAAGTCAAAGCATGATTAAAAAACATGAAATTTAGCACTTAAACTTAATTTTTCTCAAAAAACTTAAAAATGGTCCTAGAAAAAGGTTTATATTTTGATATAAAACCGTTCCCAAACGTAACAAACGAATATTTCATTTCAAAGGGTGGCCACAAAATGCCTAAATTTGAGAAAAACTCCATGTT
Source organism: Phalangium opilio (assembly GCF_054372755.1). Lineage (NCBI taxonomy): Eukaryota > Metazoa > Arthropoda > Arachnida > Opiliones > Phalangiidae > Phalangium > Phalangium opilio. The sequence goes on from NW_028324222.1 coordinate 364,992, forward strand.
ATTTCTATGGGAAAATTTAACTTTTTCACCAAAAGGGCTGAATCATTTTATGGAAATGAAAACCACCCTTAGCAACTTTATTTTTTATAAAATTAACTAATGGGTGAATCATTTTGAAATTTTAACCACATATTGAGGGCCCGAATTGTAGTTCTGTGGAATATTTTCAAAACAGTTGAAACAATATAAAAAAGTTACATCCAAACAAAAAACCCTCCTTATACATCGCTCTCCTAGAATGATATCGTAAATGAAGCTTCAACTTTAGCTTTTATAAATATGTTAAAGCCATCTGAAACTTTCTCTCCTGGGTTTATAAATAGTTCATTCACTTTATGTGCTTTAAACCTCCGATAGACGAGTGTTAAGTGTATTTTAGCTAAAGAATCACAATGATGCTTGGTAATGACAGTTTCATCAAACGTTTTTGGTACAAATTTTAACTGTTTGTCCAGTTCCCTTTTGGTACACTAAATTTCTTATTAACAGCTTTAGCTTTGCTAAGCAAAAGAATTCTATTAAAATGTGAACAATATCTATAAGAAAAGAAGGTATCAAATTCAATTGTAAATTTACTCCATTTCCAGTTTTCATAGTCTTTAACCTAGGCTTGGTGAAGATGGCCCCTACGAACTAGGAAGTTGGCTTTCATGTACAACCGATTTATGACGTATTTCCTGGCACGGCCAACTTTACGAGCATCTAAGTTGGCCGTGTTCCTGAAAACTTTCAACAAGTTCGACAAGACCAAAAATTTTTATAATAGAGCCTATTGTGCTGTTGCTGATTTTGATATATTTAAATTTATTTGTAGACACATAATGGCGCGAATTTACTTCCGTATGTGTAGAGGGACAGCGGGAATCTCGTTAATCCATTCATGCGCGTCACTAATTAGATGACGAGGCATTTGGCTATTGAAACTTTTATCATTGAGATTGCAACGAGTACAATGGGGGATATTAATTTTTAAACAAAGACCGAGACTGAACGCATCCGGGAGAAACCACACATTAAAATAAGCATACAGCTTTAAATTAAAATTAATTGAATTATATAAAACAAATGTGGTGTTGACAGGTTATACCTGGTTACACGCCAGAGCCCCCTTACCAAAATAAATTAAACAAAAAAATAATAAAAAAGAAACGCGTAGCCGGGGTGGCGACAAATTTAACTTGGAAGTTAACTACCCGTGCATATACTAAGGTTAATGTGTCGGCGTAGTAAAAAGGTACAATAAAAAAAGTAGAATGTGTTAAGTATCATGTACAAGTTTGATCATGGATGACTCAAGAGCGACCAGCAGTGATAGTATATACAGCCTTCATACCCTTTGATCAAGAATTATTTTATCGTACGTGAGTTTAAAACCTTTGTCTAGGTTAACTAGCTGACAGAAGTCATCGTTTTCCGTGCAATAAATATCGCTGGCAGACATAACAAAGGCAAAGAAATGCACTGGCTTGTTTGGGTACGTTGAATGTATCTTCTATAAAAATAGAGGAGTATTGTAAGTGGCCTTTTTCCTTTGGTGAGTGATACTCAGAGACCGCGGCATACTTAACTCTCCAGCAACCTATAATCGACCTCCCTAAAGCCGCGTTTACACGTAAGCCGAAACCGTTTCGAATACGGTTCTCCCGAAACCGTTTTCAAACCGATTAGATACCTACTTGTTTACACGACATCGGATTCGAAGCGTTTTGGGTTTTCACGCATGCGCACCTAGTATAAGTTTAAAGTTCCACCGGCACCGAGTGCTTCATGATGGCGGATCAACGTCAACTCGAAGCTATTTTGCTTCTTTTCAGATGATTAAAGAGAAAAGAGTGAAAAATAACGCTCATCGGAAAAAACATATGCCACGGTTATTATTATTCTTAAATGAATTAGAAAATACTTCCTGTTTATGATAAGTTTCATTATGAGAAATACTGAGCTTAAGCCTTGGTCAGTTTGGTCTAGGCCTCGACTATACATGTAGATTTCTTGGAAGATCGAGTATTGAGCACCTACACGGAAATACGATTCCTACAAGATTTCCGTATGAGCATGCAATCTTTTAATAAACTTATGTCAGTCATTTATTCTCACCTTATCAAGTTGTGAAACAACATGTTTTTCTTTCAAAATACTCAAAAAAAAGAGCGAACAATTTCATCAAACAAAACCACCGCAAACCTTTAAAAAATCACGAGACCTCAACTCTCAAAAGAGTCAAAACGCTTTAAACCGTACTCAGATCGCTTCCCGAATCGGTTTGGATAATGCGATTCGGAATCGGTTCGTTTAAAAACGGTTGTGTTTACACATGGTTTCAAATCGTTTCCAATGCGTTGGCAACGGTTCGGGCAAGCTCGTGTAAACGCGGCTTAATTTTGGTGGTGATTTTCGAAGTTGCTAAATTTCCAATGCGAACCACTTATTCTATGAACCATGCTTTTCGCGCTACTCGAGGCGTGTTAAACAAGACATTTGCGAGAGTTTTATTGTCCAGAACGCTAAAATAGATAAGTGGTATGTAACCCTCCAAGAACAACTCTATCATTTCAACCTATTGTTTCCACGTCAACCCAAGAGGTACAATAGAATCGAGTTAATTTAGTCTCGAGAGTAAAGTGGCGGCGTTATTATCGAAACTAAATTTATTCGATGTATGATTTGTATGATCCTTTTGTCTCCCTAATAGTCTATACCCTGGATTTTGAGTTTCACGTATAAATCTGTATTTAATTTTTGGTTTCAAGACATGTTAGTGGTGAAATAATTATCATAAGCGCGCTGAAGCTATTGCAATTTAACTTTTAGGGTCAAGAGTGAGACGATGTCGCTTATTTTATAACCCGAGTTCAAATATTTTTTGATTGACGTTGCCCTTTCCATTGCCAGTTTTTCAAATCCAGATGAAATAGTTCTTGAAAAAACTTTCCTAGCAATTTTTCCAAGCTCTGGGAATCGTTGCTCTTTGTCTCTCCAGTAGTCAACAACAAAGTTGTTGTTTTGTTGCGCTTCTTTAGTCGACACTAGGCGCTCTTTCAAATATTCGTCGAAGCTCTTTTTTGTGGATGAAATAGAGCACATTTCTCGTGGGCTTTCCAAGCCTTCAAATAGGGAGCAGCTAGTCTCCTCCAACTCGTCTCCTAAATCTTGAACCATGTTGGTCAAGAGCGTAGCTTGATCCTCATTGACAGTGCAAAAATTTGGATATCCATCCCTCCATACCGGTAAACTGTAGCCTGTGACCATTCCATTTATTATTAGACAATTGGCATTGAAAATTAAGATACGATTACGGAAAAATCTAACCTTTAAAGATGAATGTTTTTGTCTTGGATCTAGTAGAGCCGCTACCACAAACCTTTCTCCTATTAAAAGATTTGAAAACCTTTCTTCCATAGTTTTTAAAAGATTGGTTCGAAAAGTTTCAAACCAAATAGATTTTATTTTTTTAAGATTGTTAAACAATCCCATTAGCAAGCCGATGACTTTGGAGACAGTTGGGCCTTCGGAGCACAATGACTCTACTGTTATTCTCAAGGCCTTCCACAACTCATTTAGTTCTTTCAGTTTTTCCATATCATCATCCTCTGGCAGAGGAATGTCGCTCTTAGCCATCATCAGAATTGACCTCAAAGAGTCTATAACGTCTCCATTCTGAAAAATCAACGGTTATGCATCTTATTTCGGTGAATGGCTGTTCAATCCAGGGTGTTCCGAAAAGGGTGGTAGGACCGAAGTACAATAAATTGTATGTTCGATTTTGACAATGGGATATCACCCTAAAGAGTGTTTTATGGATGACTCCTTAAATATCATTATCTTTTATTCTTCTGAATGAAATTTAAGGGGTCATGTGTAAAACTCGTCTCAAAATCGCTTCGGCCTTACACCACCCCCTCTGGAACACCTTGTTTAAACAGCAAGGCTATTACAGATTTTCGGGAACTGAATTATATTTCACAATTCTTACCTCAACTACAGAGTAAATTCCGTGGAAAAGAGTTGTTACTCGAAAATCCTTTGATTTCAATAATTTAGCTCCATCAGGAGCATTGGTCACAAACGTTTTGGCCAATTTTCCAGAAATTTGAAGGAACTTTATCCAGGATTCAACCTTTTCTAAGATTAAAACCACATCCTCCGATAATTCAACTTTTTCGAAAAAGGCTCTAAAAACCTCTGATGGTAGGCAAAGTGACACGTTCCAGGCATGTTCCCATTCGGTGTCGTTACAGCCAAGATTAAATAAATTTTCCATGGTTTGTGTTTCTTTGAAATTGAAATGTCAAAGTTAAGCGACAGAGACAGTAGTCTCTCAAAGTTCATTTGCATTTACCCTGTTCGGCTAAAAAAACCCCCAAAACATGGCCAAGGCCTATTTAAATTAAAACTGCGCGATGCATCGAAATCCAGTGCTGCAAAAACCTTTGAACGCATGAAAATAATTTTTTGTAAAAATATTGTGTTCAAATTTAAACTCAAAGTAAGACCCGTAACAGTAAGCAAGAAGTGTCTAAATATTAATGTTTCCAACATAATCAAATCAATAATGTTGCATGCGTTATTTCAATTCAGAAGTTTTAGATTTTCGTGTATATCATCGAAAACAAGAGATATAAGGTATCTACCATAACGTGAATAAGCCAGTTATCTTTTTTTTTTAACCGCCTGCTATGGTTAGCTCCATGAGGATGATCATCTATTGTCCCACAGTTCGAACTCCCTCTTCAAGAATAGATGCCATACGAGTCAAACACTTCTACAGGCATTTTGAAGTTTTTATCTATTAAAGCTATTATTTACGCTATAGAAGATATATTTTCAAAAATCTAGTCTTCTGAGATTATTCATATTAATCAACATTATTTTAACCTACAATTCCTAAATACCATCTGGGATAATAAAACTTCCATAAATTGAACTATTTTCAAAATATAATATTTCAACATTTCCTGACCTTTAAATTTCTGAGATTCATTTAAAACACTTCACATTACTACAACATTAAAATACCTCGGTTACATTGATTTGCGCATTTTGAAGCATTGTCAAAAGGTTTTCCTCAAAATTGGCTTCGTCGCCGATGAAACCAAGAATGGCTGTTTTTATGCACCATTTGTCGTCAATTGAATGACATGACACTTCAGTCATCCCGCCCCACCGAAGAAGTGTTATTTGAACGTGAGAGCATTTTTCGAATCTAGACTATAATTAAAGTTGACCCACATTAAAAAACTTGGGTACATTTTATGGATCAATATCCTGACATACAATTTGCGGCATGAAATCTTTCATGGTTTTATGCAAATCATTTTCTAACTCCGAAGACGTCGGTACGTGGACCTGCGGCCCACCCCTTGCTACAACGTCTTTAAAGCCACTACCTTCTACCACACTAAAGGGTAAGCAATCAAAGGCCAACATTTTAACTAATGCCATTTCAAATTGTTTTTGTTTTTGTGACGTTGGGCTTAATTTCGCCACCTTCTTGAGTGGTAGAAGTAAATTTGTAGCCGGTCTCTTTGGTTCCCTTTTCCTCAACACGCATTGGGCATGGGAAGTCTATTCGAAACAAAAGTTTGACAGTTAGATATATTCAACGTAAATCGATAAATATAATTTAAACCTTGACGTGTCGCGCCAAATTTGAAGCTGCACTCTGATGAGTTTGTAATTTTTTTTCGCAAATTTTGCACTGGACAATAATAGTTTTCGATTCCCAAGTAAATGATATGATCTTGGATATTGCATACACCAACTCCTTGCCTACTAAATTTCTCAGCGAAGGAAGCCACGATTTTTAAAGTTGCGCCTTCTGAGTACGTAGCGGAGTCAGAATTATCAGGGAATTCAGTTGAGGAAACCATTAACATAATTAACGAAAATATCTAATTAGTTACATTAACCATCCTTAATAACTTTGAAGGTGAAATTTAAAAAGTCATATATCAGTGATATCTGAATTGGCTTTCATTAGTGGTCACCCCTCCCATTTTCCAGTTTAAAAGATAGTTTCACACCTATGAAGCCACTCTCGGAGCCTTTCAAAAATAACTGACATTTGAAGTGAATGAAAAGCACTTCATTACACAATTTTGATAGTATTGACTTAGAATCAAAGTTGACTATCACGGCTGCCTCTGCATACTTTGCCCACGACGCGGACTCTCTCCCGACAATTGAGGTGATCAGTTTGGTCGATCAATGTGAAAAGAGAGGGGACAAACTAATCATTGGCTGCGACGCCAATGCTCATCACATCACGTGGGGCAGTTCTGACTGCAACAGGAGAGGTGATGATTTACTAGAATATTTAGTTGGTTGTAAACTCTATATTCTTAATCAAAACAATGAACCTACTTTTGTCACTTCTAATAGAAGGGAGGTCATTGACCTCACGCTAGCCACGGAAAATCTTGTGTCTTCCGTGTCTAACTGGCATGTGTCTAATGAGCCGTCTCTGTCGGATCACAGGCACATCTGCTTTACTGTCGCGACTACCTCTGTCCCGGCGGGGACGGAGATACGCAATCCAAAACAGACCAATTGGTCCGGCCATAGGGAAGACCTAATCCTACGCTACGGAGGGGGTCACACTCCTAAACTTACTTCACCTAAGGATCTTGATAGGACTGCTAGTGACTTACAGTGCTCCATCATGGAGTCATTCCACCGGAACTGCCCAATTAAGACCGATAACCGCTCGAGGCTTGTTCCTTGGTGGAACGCGGATCTCAGCCGGCTGCGTAAACACACGCGCAGGCTCTTTAACAAAGCCAAGCGCACGGGTGACTGGGCTGGATACAGGCAGTCCCTTAACACCTACAACAGGGCCATTAGAGCTGCTAAGAAGGACTCCTGGCGGACCTTCTGTGAGCAAGTCTCCAATGTCCCTGCAAGGGCTAGGGTCATGAAGACAACACACATCGGTTTAATACTATTAAGCTGCTGGAGGGTGTGTACACTAAGTCTGGGGCTGAGACTCTCAAGCACATGCTGGAGGTCCATTTTCCTGACTCTACTTTAATCAATCCAACAAACCCCGACTCTCTCTACCCTGTCCTGCACAGGGCTAAGAGGGACGACTGGCTTGTAGCCAGGCTGGTTGTCACGATTCCCAAGCTTCGGTGGGCTGTCAACTGTTTTGAGCCCTACATGTCTCCGGGACCCGATGGGGTCTTCCCTCTGCTTTTGCAGGAGGGCTTAGACCACATCGCCTCTCCGCTTTGCACGATCTACAGACTTTGCATTGCTCTCGGTCACATACCTCGTGACTGGAAGCGCTCTAGGGTTATCTTTATTCCCAAGCCCGGGAAGGCTTCCTATCTCGAAGCGAAGGCATTTAGGCCCATATGCCTGACCTCCTTCTTTCTCAAAATTCTGGAGAAGCTGGTGGATAGGTACATTAGAGACGAGGTACTTTCGGTAACTCCTCTCTCTTCTTCACAATTCGCTTACCAAAAAGGCAAATCCACTGAGACGGCCCTCCACGGCCTTACGAATTGCCTGGATAGGGCATTCGAGTTTCAGGAAATTTCACTGGCTGTCTTCCTCGATATTGAGGGGGCCTTTGACAAGGTCTCTAGTTCAGTTATTACTGAAGCTGTTAAGAGATTTGGCATCAGCGACACTCTTGGACGCTGGATCAAGTCCATGCTCACCGACCGCGAGGTGTCGGCCTCCCTCCTTGGGGACTCTCTAGGGGTGACTACCAGCAGGGGCTGCCCTCAGGGTGGAGTGCTCTCCCCCCTTTTGAGGTGTCTTGTGGTGGATGAACTCTTGGGGAGGCTCGGGGGTGCTGGGGGCTGCAGCTGCTTCGGGTATGCGGACGATGTAGCGATAGTCTTTACCGGGAAGTTCCCGGATACTGTTACCGCACTAATGAGATCTGCTCTCTCTAGCGTGGAGCAATGGTGTCAGGCGGTTAACCTCACCGTTAATCCTGACAAAACTGTCCTTGTTCCTTTTACAAGGAAGAATACTAAGGATCTGTTCAATGATATCTCCTTCTTTGACCAGGTCCTGACAAAGTCCTCCGAGGTGAAATACCTGGGGGTGACCTTTGACTGCAGACACACATGGAAGCCGCATCTTGATCGGTGTATTAAGAAGGCCAAGATGCTCTTCTGGAGGACCAGGAGCTCTGTCGGCCAGACTTGGGGCCTCAACCCCAAGGCTGTACACTGGCTCTATACTGGGATCATCAGACCCATACTATCTTACGGGGCACTTGTCTGGTGGACAAGGGTCCGGCTTAAGACGGTGCAGGCCGCCCTGCGCAAGCTTCAAAGGCATGCCTGCATTGGTGTTACGGGGGCCATGAGATCGACCCCAACTGCTTCCCTGGAGGTGCTCCTTGACATTGCAACGGTCTACCCCGGGGAAAATTAAACTGGCCGGTCGTGAAAAAAGGGGGAATTCCGTTACAGGACGTTAGGTAGCCCTAATTTAATTAAGGGGGACCTCGTGACAACGTTAAGTCTTAAAAACGGGAATGTTAAAGATAGGCCTACTTAAATAACTTCCTCCCGTTGGAATTTAATAAAAAGAAATTATTCATACCTTCTGCTCATGTTGAAATCGACAAAAATTTTAATAACTTTAAATGTTTTACAAAAACGTCGCGAACTTTCCCGAAGGACGACGGCGCGAACAATAGAACTATCGCGTAATGTGGGAAGCAGGGCTTCTCCCGAGGGCGACTGCCGGCGACTTGACAGGAACAGAAAGAGAGCCGTGGGTCTTACACGCTCTTATATACAAAAATAATAAGGGGGGGTAAAGAGAAGGAAGAAGGAGGTGACGTAGACGGCGAAAGGAGCGGACATATTCCGGAGAATATGTCTGTCCCTTGCGTCGTCTGCAACGGTTTCTGGGCGAAACCGCTGCAAACGCCCCCTCGAAAAAAAAGAGAATTAGAATAGAAAAAGTAAGGGGGAAAGGAAAAAGGGGTTTTCGTAACCCGTTATAACGAAAAATGGGTGTTTTTTTTTTTTTTTTTTCTCAGTTCATTTTAATTTTAATACGCAACGCGCGTGTTGTATATATCAAGTTGGCGATCTTTTTGCACGAATTTTCTTGGGCATAGAGATGATCTGTGCATTCCCTCAGCGTTACAGGCGACGCATTTATAGTGAGGGGGAGGTCTTGTAATGACGGGGAATCCTTGGGGAGTGACGGGGTACAACCGGACCAGATCGCCTTGTGAGATGTTATCCCAGGTAACTGGGTATAGTTCCCTGTTTCGGGGTGGGGCGCGTTGATACGGCTGTTCTTGGAGGAATAATTTAGCGTAATCATCAAGTTCATAAAGGTTTTCTTGGGGGATGGGTATTTGTCCATAGTCCAAGAAGTTGGTCTCTAACTGGGAGACAGTGGGTCGATGAGTTGTGTGGGGGACCGGGACAACAGCGGCTTGACCGATGGGGTGAACCGGGATAATGGCGGCGGCTTCGGGTTCGGTGGTTTCTTCGGGGTGAATGTTTCCTCCGGTAACCATTGGTTCATTTTGTTCCTCTTCATCAACGGTTTCATCGGTGACGATGGGGTCGGCTGGGGGCTCGGTAAGGATTTCCTCTTGGGGGTCAACTGTGGCGGCCGGGAGCTCTGGGGAATTTCTTCCTTCATCGGTGGCGGGGGTGGTCTGACGTTCCCTGATTGTTCCAGCGGCGATGGGTTTGAATTCCCGAGGGAGGTTTCCGGTTTCGGCGGCTTCGATCGAGTTGGCTATTCTGACTTCTATGGGGATTTCGTCCATCTCGTCTTCCTCCAGAATTTCCACTTCGTTGGCTCCGGCTTCTAGGTCCGGTCTCTCTTCAGGCTCCGGATGTAAGATTACTACGTCCTGAAGTTGAGGTCTGGAATCTCTAGGGGCGTGGTCGTGTGTCGAAATTTCTTGGGAAAAACCCATGGCAGCCGGTAGCAACACTATCTCGAAGTCTCTCGTTAGGGGGTCCAAGAGGAAGTATTCGGGTGCTACCGTGTCTAACTTTTTTCTGGTCATCCTGGGTCCCGTGGCCCAATATAATGGTTTTTTCGTGCTAGCTCTAAAAATCAAACTATCATTAGAAATGAGAACAAAATAATGAATAAATTCCCAAGGGAAGAAGTTATTGAATGTGTAAGGATTTGCGATATTAGACGGCCGTTAGCACGGTGCGTCGGGGATGAGCCAACCGGACTCTTTCCCAAGGAGGTTTGGCTATTGGTACTCGTTTGAAGTTAAAGTCTTCTGGTACTAAATCGACGATTCCTTTTTCTTGTAAATATTGGGATATCTCGTTTCGCGAGCGTAGCATGCGGCTCTTGGGCCCTGGTGGATAATAGTATACGTCCATATCTACTTTGCCAGGTTGGACACTGTGGCGATAGCATAACTCGCGAACCCAACCCTTTTTGAATGGTTTCTCGTAATTTGTCGGAAGTTGATCAGAAGACAGTATAGGTTGATAAACTTCTCCGCTACTAGGGGATTCTGAAAGTTCATCTACAGGAATTAAACGTTCAGGGGTCGAGGAGATCAGTGGTTCAGGATTTGTTTCTCGATGTTGTGGTTCTCCTTCTGGACTTGTCGATAGTGTATGAAGTTTTGGAGCCTTTCTCTTTGGTCTTGCCGAAGAACTCCCTGTTGTCGGAATTCTGGCTCGTTTTCTCCTTTTTTCTCTATCGGCTACTCGGTCTATTTCGTCTGAGGATGAACTTAGTTGATCTTGTAGTTGAGCTTGTGGTCGTCTTTCTCTTCTTTGAATAGGTGGATTTGGAATAATTATGGGTTCTTGAGTAGTGGTACTACTCGATAATCTTCTTAATTGTCTCTTCTTTCGTCCTATGGAAGAAGAGGTGGTCATTGGGTGACTTCTCTTTCGGAGATCGGGGATCTCAGGTTCGTCACTGGAGAGGCTGCTACTTGATAATTTTCTAACTGGTCGTCTTTTAGGTCCAGGAGCGGCGGATGAGGTAGTCGGATGACCCCGTTTTTCCGGTTCCGGTTCGGACATTCTATCGTCATCAGGAGAAGTGCTTAGTTTTCGCAACGTTTTTCTTCTAGGTCTGATTCCTTCTGTTGTCGTTGTTGTGGGGTGATCTCTTTTCGGTCTTTCGACTATCGGAATTGAAGGGGGATTCACTTGAATTGTCGCTGGAGGAGTTAGAGGTCCTTGAGGCAATGGCTCGGTTTCTGGATGCGTCTCTCCTTGATTGACAATGTTGTCCAGTAATTCCACTTCCGGCTGGATTTCTTCTGGTTGACGTATTTCTGGTTCTTGAGTTTTCTTTTTCGGTATTCTGTCAACAAATCGGAATGGGCCTATCATTTCTTCTACTTCCTCAAAAGACTCTGAGGAAGGCTGAGGTCTCTCTTCTGGTACTTCTGGGGGTGGTGTTCTTTCTGGAGTCGGAGCTCTTGACCTCGGTGGAGGAATAATTTCTTTTGGCTGAGTAGCTTCATCTTCCGGGATATTCTCCTCAGGGATGTTTTCGGCCTGTTCGATTATTTCTTCTCTGGGGGTTTCCGAGTCTTCATTCTCCTCCAGTGGTACTTCTGACGTTTGATAAAGCTTGAGTTGTGAAATGTTTATGGGACCTGTTTTCTGTCCAGAGATCATGTCTTCGAGGATGTACAAAAGGGGACTTCTTTTTTCCACGATCTTGAAAGGTCCAGTCCATTTCGGGCACAGTTTTCCCATTCGCCCAAGATTGGCGTTAGATAGGGGATGAGTTAACTTCCATACTATCATTCCAACATCGAATTCGAGATCTTCTCTCCTTAAATCGTAGTATTTTTTCTGTTTGGCTTGAGCCAATTTTGAAAAGTTCTTTGTTAGTTTCCATTGGTCTTTAAGTATTTTTAGTGTCTCGGATCGGTCTTCAAATTCTTCCAAGGGCATACCGATGTCAATGTCCCATGGGAGTCTTGGTTCTCTTCCCATATTGAGATAGAAGGGAGATCTTCTTGTTGTCTCGTGTGGAGCTGAATTTATCGCGAAGGCGAGAGCGTTCAAAGTTTCGTCCCACGTTCGGTGATTGTTCTCCACGTAGATTGAAATTGTTTCTCCAAGAACGCGATTAACTCTCTCTGTGATGTTTGACTGTGGATGATAGGGAGAAGTGTGGATGATAGGGAGAAGTGTGGATGGGTCCAATGTTGAATAACTTGCAGGTGTTGTGCCATAGAGAAGAAACGAACTGAGTTCCTCGATCGCTCAGGATCTGTTTTGGTGCTCCCCATCGGCAAACAAAGTTCTTTAGGGCTAGGGCGCAAGCATCCGCTGTTATTCTTTTCAGAGGTACTAATTCGACGAACTTGGTCATGTAGTCTGTGAATACGAGTAGGAATTTGTATCCTCTTCGGCTAACGGGAAATGGTCCCATGATGTCTACTCCTATTTTGTCGAATGGTCCAGTCGGAACTGTGGATATCATAAGTCCGGGAGTTTTCCTGTTGCTGATCTTGTACTGTTGGCAAAGGACGCACTCTCTGACGTATTGTCTGACGTCCTTGTCCAGATCGGGCCACCAATATCTATGTCCTACTTTTTCTCTCGTCTTATAATTTCCTCGGTGGGCGGAAAGTGGATGATCATGTAGAAGTCTCATGGTTTCTCTTCTGAGCGATTTTGGTAGATAGATTCTTGCTGGACGTGTTCCAGATGCTTTTCTGTATATCAAGTTGTTGACCATCTCGAAATCTGGGTGTTCTGGCGGGTTTTCTTGTCGTAATAGTTCAATGATTTCGCGAATAACTGGGTCTTCTCCTTGGGCGGTAATGATGTCATCGCGGTCGAAGATGTGAAAGTTCGCGTGCGGAAATGGAGGAAGAATATACGCATGATGAGAGTGATCCGAGGGGACATTCGAGTTTTCTGATGACGTTTCTTGATTTTCCTCTTCAACGTTGGAGGCGACTGACATAGCAAACAGTCCAAGTGGGGCTCTTGAAAGGGCGTCGGCGACAATATTTTCGACTCCTTTCTTGTGTTGGACCTTGAAGTCGAAGGTTTGGAGATACATCGCCCATCTGACGAGTTTAGAGTTCGGCTCCTTGAGTCCGAATAGCCATTGTAGTGCTTTATGGTCGGTTACGACGGTGAAAGGTCTACTTTCCAGGTACGGGCGGAAATGTCCTATGGCCCAGTATATCGCGAGACATTCCTTCTCGGATGTGCTGTAATTTGCTTCGGCATTTCTTAGGTTTCTGCTTGCATAGGCGATTGGAACTTCAATTCCGTCCTGGATTTGTGATAGCATTGCTCCTAGGCCCGCGTCTGAGGCGTCCGTAGTTAGGATACTTGGCCCATCTGGCTTGTAGGCTGCTAGAGGCGGGGAACTGCAGATGGCTTCCTTAATTTTCTGGAATGCTTCCTCTTGAGCGGGACCCCATTCGAACTTGACTCCTTTCTTCTTCAGCTGGTTTAGAGGAGTGGCTATCTTCGAATAGTGTGGTATAAATCGGTGGTGCCATCCGGCCATTCCAAGGAATCGTTGAAGTTGTTTTAGCGTCTTCGGTTTCGGATAGTCCTTGATGGCTTCTACTTTGGACGGATCGATGTAGATTCCGGTTTCGTTGATGACGTGTCCCAGGACTACTGCTTCTGACTGGGCAAATCTGCATTTCTTCAATTGAAGAGTGAGGCCTGCGTTTTTCAATTTGGTCATGACGTATTCCAAAGCGTTCTTCTGTTCCTTCCAAGTTTCGGATGCGATCAGGATGTCATCTAAGTATACGACGATAGAGAAATTTTCTCCATCTCGGAATACCTCATCCATCAGACGCTGGAAGGTGCTTGGGGCATTGCAAAGTCCAAAAGGAAGAACGTTGAATTCATATTTTCCGGCGTGAGTGATGAAGGCGGTCTTTGGTGAACTTCCTGGCTCCATTTCGACTTGCCAGTAGCCTGATTTTAGATCCAACGCTGTGATGTATTTGGGTTTCCCCAACTTACTTAAGGTTTCGTCGATACGAGGAATAGGGTAAGGATCCTTTGCGGTGATTGCGTTTAGTTCCCGAACGTCGATGCAGAAGCGGTACTTCTTTCTTCCTGTTCCGGATCCGTCGTCTTGTTCCAGGATTACGACTGGTGAGGCCCATGGTGACGTGAAGGGTTTGATGATGCCATCTTTTAGCATATCGTAGATGTTTTGTTCGATGATTTTCTTCTTTTCGTCGCTAACGCGGTATGCTCTTTTATGTATAGGCTTAGCGTTACCTGTGTGTATTTCATGGACTACCAGACTGGTTCGTCCTAATTTGTCGCTGAATAGTTCAGGAAATCTGAGAAGGAGTTCCTTCAACTCTCTCTTCTGCTTGTACGAGAGAGAGGTTGAATCAACTGCTTCGTTGACGTTATTGACCATTTGAGGTGACGGGGGCAATTTGTCCTCTGACACCTCTAATAGTTTAAGTGTTAGTCCATTTATAGAGCATGTTAAAGTTCCAAAATCGATAATAGTATTCCAATCTTCTAGGAAATCTTGGCCTAATATTGCGTCACATAGGAGTGAAGGGACAATATGAAACTCTTGACTAAAATTCCTAATGATGTCTTGTTCAAATTTTATTTCAAAGTCTAATACTGTTGATCCTTTAGTAAAAGAGTACTGTCCGTTCCCCATGACTATGCATTCTGATCTTTCTGACTTAGGTTCTAGCTTATTTTCTCCCCTAAATCTTTGTATGGCCCTCCATTGGTCTAGGCTTATCATGGATACTTCAGCACCATTATCGATTCTTGTATGTAGGATTGTGTGTTCAAATTTTATTTTTATTAAATGAGGGTTCCTCTTTGGGAGTCCTCTTCTTTGAATTGTGGCCAAGTGAAGTGGTGTGGTCACAATTCGGTCTTCTTTTTGATGGACTATTGAGTCGCGGGAGGGAAACGTCCTCTGATATTCCCCCCCGAGTTGGAGTTTCCCGGGAACTGACCTCGATTTCTTTCCATTCTGGCTGACGGACACTCGGTTGCGTAGTGACCTAAGCCACCGCAGTTGAAACAGGTTATTTGTCGTGCTCCTTGGTTGTTTACCGGAGGGTTTTGTCCTTCCGGGTTCTGGTCCTGTTGACGTCTGGGAATTGGTGGAAGGGCTAGCTGTCGAGGTTCACGTTCCCTTGGTTCACTAGTTTGATTTCTCGATTCAAAGACTCGTGTTCGGCGAGGATATTCGTCTCGTTGTTGGTTTTGTTGTCTTGGCTGATTTCTGGGTTCGGGGTTGGATTGCCTTGTTTGGGGACTGGGTCTCGGGAAAGGAGTTCTATAATCTGGAGCTGGATAGCTTTGAGGCATATACTGGACAGGAAAAGGATTTCGGGATCCTTCCGGAAGAGGGAGGGTAGTGTTCCCATGAGGGATGTACCGCTCAAAGTTTGTGTCCGTGTTTGCGTAATATGGTCCAATTTGCGGGATATACCCTTGGGGAGTTGTTACTGGCGTATAAACTGCTGTTGGGGGAGCTATCTGCTGTATAACTGGTTGTGAAGACATTATCGGGGGTTGGGGTATCACTTGAGATGGGGAGACTATTTGGGGTTGTATCTGATATACTGGTTGTTCTCTGATTATTATGGGTTCCTGATATGTCTTGACTTGAGTCTCAGGGGTTTGTTGAGCTTTTTCCTCATTAGGATTTGTCTTACTTGGGGGTTGACTAGCTTTGGGTTTATTTAAGCCTAAGGTTTGTTCGATTTTTAAACAAGCGTCATGTAAATCCGCGGTAGTGTACAGGGGGATAAACATTAGAAGCCCTTTTAATTCATTTCTTAAATTCCGCTTTATCATTACGAGTAATTCATTATCCGGTATTGGGGGATGTAGATTTTGGTTTACCCTTGCGAAATAACCGAAAAACTCATCTTCGGATTCATGGGGTTTTTGTAACCTGTTATTTAAATCTATTCTAACCTTAGCTTCCTCATCCTCAATTTTATAATGTCGTTTCAGTCTCCCTTTAAATTCGGGCCATCCCATTCCTTGAGGGAGGGAGCGAAACCAGTATAGGGCATTTTCTCGTAAGAGGAGGGGCATAACATGGATTCTCTCGTCCTCGCTAATTTTGTGGAAAGTCGCGTATTCCTCAAACTGTCTGAGAAACTCCGGTACACTTTCGTTTTGCCTGCCGTAAAAAGCTAGTCTATCCGGGGGATCTAAACCTTTTACGCCGCCTTGGCTAGCGATGGTCATATTTGCGAAAGATTGTAAAATAGAGGCTAGAAATGCAGCCTGTTGAGCACCTCCACTACTTATATTATTCTGTTGGGGTTGAGGATTTGACATTCCTGGGGGCTGACTATAGCCTTGACCAGGAAGGGGTTGTGAAATCCCTTGTGGGATATTAGGTGACTGTCTAGGGGGTCTCTGTGTTTGTCCTACAGATACTGGAGTAGCTATATTCTGTCTAAGAGAGGCATTTGTGTATATCACCGAACTAGTACGTGGAATGGTTCCACAAGGAGGGGTATTAGGTACTGTGATTGGTATAGTAGACATAATTGGGTTATTCAATTGACTAGTTGGGGCCCAATTACTCATAAATCTCTTGGCCCTAGTATATGCGTTATCTTGAGCTACTTCTACTCTGGGTGTGGGTTGACTAGTTTGTAGGGGTTCAGGTACATTTACCAAGTCAGGGCTACTCCCTCCATACCTATTTTGAATGTCATTTGCCCTATGGGGGTTGTATACTTGGTGTGTGCGACGGAATAAGGCTAAGTTTCTAGCGCGTTTATTCGATTCGTCCTCAACTGACTTGGGAACTGTTTCCTTTTGCGAGGGATTGTCTATCATTTCTTCTTGGTTGTATAAAAATCTACTTAAATCATAATTACTATCCCATAAGGGTTCCTCATTTTGGTTTGCCGCGTGTGCCATGCTCGTTTCAGTTAGTCGAGAGGGACGTAAGATATTACCGACCACGCGGTTTGGCTTAGCCTCCGGCCACGTGTATCCCGAATTTTCCGATTCACGGGAGGAAACCGAAGAAATATCCGAATCCTTACGTTCGCGATATAATTTTAACTTTGGGCACGATTCGGGATGATTCATTAAAATTTTCAAAAAATATTTAAATCCAAAAATCTATCTATTCGAAAAATAATTTGGGATATCACAAGATTCTATTCTAAAAATAAATAATACTAATCTAAATAAATACTATAATAATTAATTTCGATGATTGAAATCGATTTGAAAAATGTGGAAGCACGCCTTCGAATGTTCGAGAAGGAAAGTTCCAAGATGGCGGCTATCTAACTCAAACTAGAACTAGCCTGTAACTAACTCGCGAATCGGGCCCGACCACCCCGCCGACGAAGAAAAGCGACGGGACGGGAAAAACAACAACCGAGGGTTCAAAAAGACGGGCACGGCACCATTTGCAACGGTCTACCCCGGGGAAAATTAAACTGGCCGGTCGTGAAAAAAGGGGGAATTCCGTTACAGGACGTTAGGTAGCCCTAATTTAATTAAAGGGGACCTCGTGACAACGTTAAGTCTTAAAAACGGGAATGTTAAAGATAGGCCTACTTAAATAACTTCCTCCCGTTGGAATTTAATAAAAAGAAATTATTCATACCTTCTGCTCATGTTGAAATCGACAAAAATTTTAATAACTTTAAATGTTTTACAAAAACGTCGCGAACTTTCCCGAAGGACGACGTTGCGAACAATAGAACTATCGCGTAATGTGGGAAGCAGGGCTTCTCCCGAGGGCGACTGCCGGCGACTTGACAGGAACAGAAAGAGAGCCGTGGGTCTTACACGCTCTTATATACAAAAATAATAAGGGGGGGTAAAGAGAAGGAAGAAGGAGGTGACGTAGACGGCGAAAGGAGCGGACATATTCCGGAGAATATGTCTGTCCCTTGCGTCGTCTGCAACGGTTTCTGGGCGAAACCGCTGCAACATGCTTCTTCTTCATCTCTTCATTTAGGAGGAGGCTGTCATGGGGGCCTACAGGCTCAACATTAGTGGCTGCTGGGTTCCAAGACTCTGGGATTACAGCCACACGAAGCTCTTTCGGGAGTACGCCGCACTTGAGCCGTCGTTAACGATGTGCTCTGACAAAACCGTTACCAGTTTTGACTTCACTAAGCCATTCAGCATCCACTTTCCCAGTCGGGCAGATTGGATTGACCTGCTGCCTCTTGGCACTGGGGGTGAAACTATTTGGTTCACCGATGGTTCCAAGACTGATTCCGGCGCTGGCGCCGGCTACTACTGCCAAACCACAAGGGTCGGCTTTTCTGCTTGCCTGGGCACCTTTGCTAGTGTGTTCCAGGCGGAAATTGCCGCGATCTGTTATTGCGCAGATTACTGTATTAATAAAGGGTACACCGGACGGACTGTGAGAATCTATTCTGACAGTCAGGCCGCCTTGAATGCGCTGAACCAGTGTGAGATTACCTCTCAACTGGTGCGCAGCTGCCTTGATCTGCTAGCGCGACTGGCGTCCTGCAACAGGGTCCTGTTGTACTGGGTGCCAGGGCATAGCGGATACTATGGCAATGAGCAAGCCGATAGTTTTGCGAAAAGGGGCGCGGAGGCCAAGCTCTTGGGGCCGGAGCCGGCCGTCCCCATCCCCTACGGGCACGTCAAACGGAGTCTGCATGACAGGTTGACTGTCATACAAAACCAGCTCTGGCATAACATGGAGGGCCAGAGACAGACAAAAAAGTTAGTCAATGGTCCCTGCAGGTCTCGCGCTAGAGACCTAATTTCGCTCAGCAGATGGGATATTAGGCTGGCCACCGGTCTTCTGACCGGACACTGCCGGCTTAATAGACACCTCCATCTGATGGGTTTTGCTGACGACCCTCTCTGCAGGTCGTGCCGGGAGAAGGATGAAACATCCGCTCACGTACTTTGCGAGTGCGACTGCTTCGCCTCGCTTAGACTAGAACATTTTGATTCACACACTGTGGAGCCCTCAAAGGTCTCCTCTATTACGGTGGAGCGAATTCTTCGCTACGCTGCAGCTACGGGCCTATTCAAGGCCTGAATACGAGGATGCACAATATGCCTTTGGCGTCGGTGCTAGGGCGCGAACCCTCCTCAAAATAATAATAATAGCTCGTAGTTCAATCTCAGTTCCAGACAGGCGGTCTGCTCCGGTGGTTACTGCCTAGCCTGAACATCCTGTCGGTTTTCCTTCGGTGCTCTTAATTGAGTGTCGTAGGTGCCCGACACGTTTGGAGTGCTCAAAGCAGGTCCGTGAAACCGCGGTCCGTATTCATACTGAAAATCAAGATCAAGCCAGCATTTGCCCTTTTGCTCTACGCGAGGTTTCTGTCCTCGCTGAGCTCGCCTTAGTCAAACTCCCCGCCTGACACTGTCCTCGGAGCGGATCGCGCCGAGCCACGAGAGCCCGGCGCTTAGTGCTAGAAAGGTGAACCTTACGGTTCGCTCTCCGCTTCACCGAGTAAGTAAAGAAACGATGAAAGTAGTGGTATTTCACCGGCGGCCGCGGGCGACCTCCCACTTATGCTACACCTCTCATGTCACTTCACAGAGTCAGACTAGAGTCAAGCTCAACAGGGTCTTCTTTCCCCGCTGTTTTTGCCAAGCCCGTTCCCTTGGCTGTGGTTTCGCTAGATAGTAGATAGGGACGGGTGTGCCTCGTATGAGCAGTTCCCGGTAGAGCAGTTCTCGAAATAGCAGCCGCGATTCCAAAAAAAGAGCGGCGTTCTTCAAAACTGCTGTATTAGAAATAGCGGCTGCTGTTTTAGAAATAGCGGCTGCTATTTTGGGAAATAGCAGTGTTTGTCTTCAGTTTCGAGTATTTCTTAACAATACAGTTATATTCGTTGTTTTCGAAAACTACCTTTTTCTGTGATCATTTAGTCATTAATATGACCTACTAACGGATCGTGTTTTAAAGTACACTTAAATATTACACTATTCTTCAGGCTGTATCAGTTTACAATTCTAATACCAGAATAGTAAATATTTCAAGAAAGCTTATTTTATTTCGGAAGTAGATAATTGTAAAGAGTAATTTTTTGGAAAAGGCATATTATTATTTGGGAAGTGAAAGGTGCAAAACAACAATTTTTTGGAAAAGGCGTAGCATTGTTACTCCTTTTCCAAAATATTACTAACCTAAGTCTAACCTAACCTAACCTAACCAAACCAAACCAAACCAAACCAAACCAAACCAAACCAAACCAAACCTAACCTAACCTAACCTAACCTAACCAAACCTAGCCAAACCTAACCAAAACTAACCAAACCTAACCTAACCTAACACTATTGGGGTTCAAATAATCCACTTGAAGCTAACCATATCTGACCTAGTTCTATTTAAGTTCATATAACACAGCGTACACCATAAAAAAGAACAGTCGTTTTTCGCATTCCTGTTTTTCTGCTCTTTAGAGAACTGCTGTAATGGTACGCCGCGTTTACGAGAACCGCTGTAATGGTACGCCGCGTTTACGGGAACCGCTGTATCGGTAACTGTTGTAACGGGTAAACTGCCATTTCGGGAAACCGCTACTTAGGGAACTGCTGATATGAGGACCGCTATTATGGAATCCGCTCATACGGGAACCGCTCATCTGAGGGCTTCCCGATAGGGACAGTGGGAATCTCGTTAATCCATTCATGCGCGTCACTAATTAGATGACGAGGCATTTGGCTATTTTCAGATTTGGGCCTGCATTACTAGGTCTGACTCATCAATAAATAGCCGCGACGAAATCTAAACTAGTGAGTATTAAATTTAAGTGTCTATTAATTTAACAGTGTATAAAAGCCATATAAACAGAGAAAAAGGTAAGTATCAATTAATTTAAGATTAAAAGTGTTACAAGTAAGTGTTTTAATTTTTATTATTTATTTTTAATTGTTTTAATTATATTTATTTTTATCCTCTAAAGCGCCATAAATTTGGTGAGGACGCACAAGCTCCCAACTAAAGCATCGTTTGACAGAAAGCGTAGTTAGGTGTCTGTTAGTCCCAGACCACGAAGCAAACTGACACTCTTGGCGAACAGCAAGCCTCTAGCTCCAATTATGATAGGTACGAGGGACGTCTTCTTTTTAGTCCTGTCCGTATGACGGCGCCGACCTTCGTACGCGTCAATTTTTTGATGGAAGTCCTTATGAAGGGAGGCTTCACTGCTATCCCAAAGGATTGCTACCTCCACAATTATGTCCTCAACAACTCCGAAAACGACACCATCGGGTTTGAGACGCGTGCCTTCCCCATCCACACGTACCTTCTCCAACTCCACTCTAGAATTCGCCAGACGTCCAGCTATGAACGACGTTACTTTATTAACAACAACATTGTGCCGTTTCATGCGTGGTCCCTGAACGATAGGGCAGGTCTGGCAGATGTGAAAGGCGGTCTCCAGTTCTTTACACCCGTGCCGACATTGCTTACTCGCCAAGTTGTGAGAGTGCTTGTTGGTCAAACTTCGTGTAGTAGAGAGTCCAGCCCTTAAACGAAGGGCCCTAATCGTATCACGAGGCGACAAGTGCCGACTTAGTGGCGAAAACCAGAAATTGCTGGCGGGGCTTTTTCGAAAGATCTGGAGGTCTCTACTACACAAGTTGTTTAATTGTGTATCTAAACGATTCAATTTCCTTATTATTGCTTGAATCATACTCAAGCCCCACTCATGTGAAGGCTTAAGAGAAGATGTCTCTTGTCGTGGTACGTTCTAAAAGTTCTATATCGCGGGATCATCCCGCCGAAGTAACCGCCCGAAGCTTTTACAGTAAGTTCCAAGAACTTGCTGTTCGACCTCAAGGAGACCGAGACCACCCTCTCTCCACGGAAGTCTAAGTAGTACCGTAGGAAACCCCAAAGGGAGGTGATAAAGCTCTTTCACCATTTTACGAAACGCTTTGACGGCTTGCAATGAACCGATAAATGGATTCAATAGACACGATAAGACGTAAGTATATCACAGAGAAACGTGACAGTTAATAATTGGTACTTTTGCTTTGTGCGTAGTAGAGCTCTAACGATTCGCCGCCATAGATTTTTAAATGACTTTAAATCAACCGTACGGTGCTTGTTGCAGAAGAAATCATGTCCCAGATATTTGATTGGATTATTCGGTGGTTCGGACTCGAGGTAAGTGTTTTTAAGTTTAATCTTTTTTAAGTCGTACTTAAATTTCTTTAGTTTCCCGACGTGATGGAAGCCAAAGTATTCTAGGAGAGCGGTCGCTCTCTTAGATAAGACTTGATACTGCCTATAATGCTAAAGGATGGTTCTTTGATTGGCCGTAACTTTTTTCGTAGTGTGTTTACCGCTTTGAAATTTTGCCAGTGAACTATAATTGTGGCCCTAATTTTGTGGTTAAAATTTCAAAGAGATCCAACGGATAGTTAATTCTATAAAGAATAAAGTTGTTAATGGTGGTTTTAGAATCCATAAAATGAATCAGACATTTGGTGAAAAATACTATAGAGCTATTTCAGAGGGGGTAATGGCTACGTCACCAATGCTATTTGCCCATAGAGAAAACCCTCATAAAATGGCCGCCCTACACTCAAAGGCAGGCCCAATTTTCGTAGCAGACGAAATTTCTCCCCCACTGAAATAGCTCTATATTCTTCCATAGAGATAACATGGGATTTTTTTGAAAAATGACCTTAATTGGGATTGTGTACAAAGAAAACTATTCATTCGTTACGTTTGGGAACCATCTTAAATGAAAGATAACAGTCCATAGATGTGCCTTTCCTTAGTTTCATTAAGATAAATTAAATTTAAATATTGATTTTTATCATTATTAACACATACTTTGACTTACGTTGTTTTGGGTATTGGAATTACGGCGTCTTACCACTGTTAGAGACACGCATTTTAGCCCTCATTTTTTATATTGGACTTAAAGCGTTTGTGTCGTGATTCACTCCGTTAGCGGGATATTAAGCAAGAAAAACATGGCGTTTGAGCTCTCGGTTAAAATTAAAATTTTGGATTTGGAATTAAACTGGAGGCTAATTAGGTATGATTTTTATTGTTTTCACAACAAAAAACGTCAATGAAATTTACTAAAATTAATTTTAAATTTAAAAGCCAACAGAATATTTTATTATTAACCAATTTCGCTAAGCCTCGGTCAAGGTAGCGTTCAATGAGATAGAATATATATCTCATTGGTAGCGTTGCCGTTACAAAGGAATAGGCAACATTAAATTCGGTTGAGATAAAAGCCAGACATTACGAATACTGTTGGTATGTTCAAATTAATTATTAATCTTACTGGTAGATCAATTAATTACTACATTATTATCTGTGACAGCTAGGACACATCAATCAGCTGTAGGGATAAGTTTTACACCTTGATGATGAAACCTCCGTTGACTTAACGCTAGCGACAACTTTTCAAGGGAAATAATGACAAACAGAACTGTATATAGTCTTTCATTTAATAACATTTTATATTTACATTATTTAAATTTAAATTTTCTATTAAACGTGCAAAAGATTGCTGTTCATTGGTTCTCTAACATGTTTTCTTAATTTTCGACATACTAAAGTAGCTTTTGTATTTTGAGGGCGCGTTTTTTAAAGGCGTTTATAACACGATGTATAGTTAAAATTATATTTATTTTGGTTTATGTTTAATGTGTAACACACTGTTCAGTGTTACAGTGATTCTGAAACTAAAAGTTTCTGAAATTATCATAGGTAAATATCAAAGAAACGAAAGTGTTCATTTTCAAAAATTGTTTCAAACTAACACTCACAGGTCTTGGTTCTGGTTTTAAGGGGATCCATTCTCAGGCTCTTTATTTCATAACGTTTGTTTGTTTGGTTAATTAACATAAATTTTGGTTAAATATGTAAGACACTAGTTTTTGGTAAGTTTCAGAAATTAACGGAGCCAAATGACAAAGAGATGGATTTAATGGCTTTCATTTCAACATAATTATAACCATATAGATTTATTCATTTAATAACTTTTTTCGATTGAAATTAGGCCTAAAAAGTCAGGGGCAAGTCTGGGAAATTTAAAATGGGCCTAAAAAGTCTGAGACAAGTTTGGAAAATGGACCTCAAAAGTCAGGGACAAGTCTGGTAAATTGAAAATGGGCCTCAAAAGTCTGGGACAAGTCTGGGAAATTGAAAATGGGCCTGAAAAGTCAGGGAAATTGAAAATGGTCCTAAAAAGTCAGGTAAAAGTCTGGGAAAGTGAAAATGGACCTTTTTAAAGGTCAGGGAAAAATATATTAGAGGGAAAGTCTGGACAACAGTATCAGGGTAACCAGAAAATGTTTTGTCTGATGTCTGGGTGGGAAATAAGGATTTTTTTAAAACTAGACATTGGGCCAGCCTGGAATAAATATACTGGTCCATGACCATTGACCAGGGCGCGTCGTCTGGTAAACTAATGAAGTGGAATTAAAATAGTTGAGATAATGTCTGGACCCTGGTTTAATACCCTAGAATTTTCTTAGTGGTCCCGTAGACCACTGACCCCCTCAGATTTAATTTTTAAACTGGTCATTTGACCTGTGCCACCGCCTTATTTCCCACGCTGAACTGAAGTGAAGATTTCGTTTGCCTGTAGCATAACCTACTTGATGACGCGCTATCGTCAACATAGGTAACAGTAGCGCTAGTTAATTCAGGATACCGATATCTAACTTGCTCAAATCAGGGTAGAATATATAGGACGTGTGTCCAGCGACCCCCTGTTTGACCGGAAAATTTATAGGACATTGTCCACTGGAGTGCGCAAAAATTGTGCCGCGTCTTCAAAGTCAAACTATCAGAACTTCGGAAAAATTTACTGGTCAACTGTCCAGTGACCCCTTTAGTGTTTAAAATATTTATGGTGCATTATAAAATTTTATTGGACAATTTCCAGTGTTCTGTGCTTATTTCAGGCCCAGGACTCCCAACTGAAGCATAGCCCACTCGATCCGCGCTACTAGACGCTGCACTGCGGCTGCTCGCGCAGCGCGAGCAGCTTGCGTCGTGATACGCTTGCGTCGTGATACGCGTGATCGAGTGGGCTATGACTGAAGTGAAGATTTCTTTTTCTCGG